>NC_060270.1:85916017-86132210 GCF_021613505.1 Equus quagga
TAATTCTATTTATTCTGCTTAGGATTCATTGTACTTACTGTATTTTAAGAATCATGTCATTCAAAATTTCTGGAAAATTCTAATTTAGTATTATTTCAAATATGGCCTTTCTCCAATCTTATTCTCTATTTCTGGAATGCCTATTAGATGTATATGAGATTTCTTTATTTTATCCTATAAGTTTTGAAAATTTTTTAATCTAGCTTTTATATTTTTCATGTCTTTCTTTCTGAGTGATGCTTCCTTGTTTATTTCTTCAGTGCTTCCTTTCATTTCCTTAATTCTTCCTTCAGCTTTGTCTTATCTGCAATTTATTCAATTTTCCTATTTTAACAATTATTTTTTTGTCAGAAATTCTAATTTGGTTCTTTTTCAAACCTTTCTGGTAATTTTTGATACCGTAGTTCTTCTTACTTTTCTAGCCTATCATTCCTCTTGAACTTCATCTTCTTCTACCCCACTACTGTTTCTCTCACTCAGTCTTAGCCATGTAGACTTCCTGTTTCACAGTTACCGCTTCAGCCTTTGCATTTTTGATTCCCTGGGACATTCTTCCTCCAGATATCCATCTGCCTTACTCCCTTATCTCCTCCAGGTTCAAGTAGTCTTTTCTCAGTGAAACTTTCCCTGATCGTCAACGTAAAATTGAACTCATAGCCTTACCCAGTGGTCCTGATCCACTTTCCCTGTTTCACTTTCATTCATGGCACATTTCACCAAGAAACATATTTTACTTATTTTGCTTTATATCTGTCTCTCACAATTAGAATATAATTTCCATAAAGGCAGTGATGGGGGTGGTTGTGGTGGTGATGGTGGTTAATTTTTGTATTCTCATGAAGTAGAAAAATGCCTGACATAATTGGTCTTCAATAAATGTTAGTTACGTGAAACAAATACGTGTTGTTGAATGAAGGTTCCCCCTTTTGCTTTCTTCATTAATCCTTTTAAACATAATTTATAATCTAATGTGATAAATCTATTATGTGGCATTTTGAAGGTCTAATGCTGTTATTTGTGTTTTAAGCTGAAATATATTTGGCGGATTGTAACTATGTATTGTGGGAGTTTTTGTGGTCTAGTTGTTGCTGTTGATTTTTTTTATTATAATTAAATTTGAAAAGCTCTATATTCACTGGGGCTAAGGTGTTTTCTCTATAGGAATTTTTCAAGGCCTCAGTTGAGGATCTCTTCAGAGGGGTTTTGCTGTTGATCAAAAAGTGTCACCAGCCTGTGATGACTTGTTATGCTAATTTATTAGCTTGCTAGGTAAGTACTGGAGTTTAAATTACAAGCCCAGACCCAGGGAAGTTATAAACCTCTGGCTTGAAATTCTCAAGTCAGTTGTTTCACCCCCTGAAATCTTAGACAGAAACAGGCAAGCATCTCTGTCTCTGTAATCTCCTTCGCCAGTGGAGATCATCACTCTTTGACTGATGATCCAGGATCTCCTTTTGGTAAAGGTTACTTTTCATTTCTTGCCTCTTGCATGTTCAAGGCCTTGTATTTTTTTTTTTCACTTTTTGGTGAGGAAGATTGGCCCTGAGCTGACAACGTTGCCAGTCTTCCTCTTTTCTTTTCTTCTTTTTCTCCCCAAAGCTCCAGGACATAGTTCTATATCCTAGCGGCAAGTCATTCTAGTTCCTCTTTGTGGGATGCCATGATAGCACAGTCTGATGAGAGGTGAGTAGGTCTGCACCCAGGATCAGAACTGGCAAACCCAAGGCCACTGAAGCAGAGCTTGTGAACTTAACCACTTGGCCAAGGGGCCAGCCCCAAGGCCTTGTCTTTCATCTGTGTGTAGATAAGATTTTTTAGTACTCTACACAACATTAAATTGATTTTGTGGAGAAATTTTGATCATCTAATCAACCATATTGTCAGAAACAGCTGTCTGGAAATTCCATCTGTATTAGTTTCCTAGGGCTGCCATTCTAAAGTATCAAAACTGCGTGGCTTAAAGCATCAGGAATATCTTCTGTCACAGCTCTGGTGCATAGAAGTCCAAAACCGATGTGTCAGCAGGGCCGTACTTCCTCCAGTGCTTCTAAGGGAGGATGCTTCCTTGACTCTTCCAGCTTCTGGGGGCTCCATGAAGTCCCTGGCTTGTGGCTGCTTAACTCCAATCTCTGTCTCCATCTTCACGTGGCCTTCTTCTCCCTGTGTTTCTCCATCTTTCACATGCATTCTTTTATTGGGATATCCGTCACAATGGATTAGGTGCCCACCTTACTCCAGTATGCTGTCATCTTAACTAATTACATCTACAATGACCCTATTTCCAAATAAGGTCACATTCTGAGGTACTCAGGGTTAGGACTTCAGCAAGTCTTTTTTGGGGGGATACAATCCAACCCATAATATCATCTAAAGAAAGCAGTTGCCATTTAGCTCTCATATATTGTTTTCATGTTAATATTTGGATCCAGTGTCGCCAGACTTTGTTTTTCAAGAGAACTCAGAGATTCAGCTTTACATGTGAAATATTCTGATTTTAAAAGATGACTACCAAAACTTTAAAAAACATTGCGATACACCAATATTTTCTTGGCCAACTGCTGGTTAGGCTTGGTTAGTAGACCACTGATTTTCAACTTCTGCAATAATGTGAAGCACAATTGATCACTTACGTGGTGGTTAGTGTGAGTGCAACTAGAATATTTTTACTATATGAAAGGACCATGAAGTAACCGAAAGATGTTCAGAATATATGTCGCAAGGTACAAAACTACAATGTATGTCCTTTTACTCATAAAATAGCTCCTCAAGCCATGACTTGTAATTTATTCATCATTATTTTATACATATATCTAAGAAATTGGCCAGGTTTTTCTGCTCAGAGTAGATTTAAATTAGATTCAGTTTCTGAGAAATTTGAGGGTTGCTGCTAGTGGAAAGTGCGAGGATAAAAATGAGAAGTGATAGCCATGATAGGAAGAGACAGAAAAAAAGATTTTCAAAAGCATATATAAGAATTCCAAAAATCATTGCAGTCTGGCATTATTTTGGAAATCTGGAGGGCATCACTATTATAACTTGCTGCAATAACTCATGTTCTAAACATCTACCTTAAACACTAAAGGAAGTATAACTTATAATTTATTGAAGTGAGCAGAACAAAAAGTGGAATATGTTTAGAGAGATTTCCAACATTCGGGGAGAGATTCAATCAGAATGCACTGGGACAGCTGAGCCAGTTGCTAAAAATGTTGAACCACTTCCATATTGGTTATGTAGCTGCTGCCCTGAACCCCCACCCACAGGTGATGCCAGAGTGCCCCACAATTCAGCAACTATAGGAAGGATGGCTGGCAGAATTGGAGGCTAAAGTACTTACTTCTCCAGGACTTCAGGAACTAACCATTCTGGTTCCCATACTATTGCTAAAAATATTGTATATTATACCTGCTGGTGTAAATATTTACTGAAGAATATTTTGTCACCTTAATTTATGATATATATGATTTTTGGGAAGAACAAGAGTGTCAGAGATTAAATCAGTCTATGAACAAGCAGCATATTCTCTGAGCAGAGGATGTGGTCACTGAGGAAATGTCTGACTACCTCAGTTGACATCACTGAGTATTCACAATAAGTAAGTAACTGTCCTTGATCTGATTTCAAACTCATGGAATGAAACTTCTGATTATTAGTTGACTACCTTAGTGTTTTACTTACAAGAAGAATGAACTAGCCAAAAGACAGAACTCTTTAGTCCTCTTGGAAGTTAAATTTTAATTTTAAATTAATAAATTAGTTGTCTGGTTTTATATATCTTTTTCTACGAGCTTAGTTAATTTGAGCAAGTCCTGAGTGTTTCTTAGAAAGATGAAAATTACAAGGATTTGACAAATCAGTTTTCCAGAGTTGGGGTAAATTCACCAAGTGAATAAGACCCCAAGGGGACCTCAGAAGTTAGTTCACCACCGTGTCATCCCAGGAAACATCTCTCTGTGATATTATACAGGTTTAATTCTTTATTTGTATAGGAAATTTATGCGTGATGACTTTGTATAATGGGAAAAATCTTTCTACAGTAGTCTGTCTTAAAGCAGTATCTAAACTAAAATCAATGATTACAAATTTGTTGTCTAGTAATCATGAACAAATATTGACATTTACACTGTATTGATACTTTTTTTAAATTTCAAACTTCCTGTAAATTCAAACAAAATACAACAATGTGCAAAAGTCATCTTCATATGCTATTGATGACTGAAAAAGAGAGAGATTAATATAATATACACATACAAATTTCAACATATAATAACTATATATTTTATATTAATATAACAAATATATAATGAGTATACTTAAATATTTATAAATATATATAAATTTAAAAAAATATAATGAATATTTACTTATATTTCCCTTATGTATTTAATCTATAAATGAGAAAAAATGTTCAATTCATAGTTCTTTGGCTAATAAACAAGTATGTTAAGTTTCAATGTGTAGAAGTGAGCAAGCATAGAAATCAGAATACTTGAGTTTTATTTTCACTTTTCAATTAACTCAACTGAGCATTGGACAAGACACTGTACCCCTCTGGAGCTCTTTGCTTTCATCTGTAAAACAAATTCAGATGTGTAGACTACAACCTATTTCATCTCTATCATTTTATGAATCCTGTGAGACCACCTAGTCCATTTTTCTCACTTCATAGATGAAAAAACTAAAACTGAGAGATGAAATGACGTGCTTAGGGTCACAAAGCTAGTTAGCGTCCAAACTAGAAATAAAATCAGGCTTCTTGATTGCTAGTCCAGTCCACTGTTCTACTGCGGTGGATGTTACCAGTCTCTTCGGGCGTGGTGATTCTCAGAAGAATGCCTTTCAACTAGCAACAAAGAAAAAAAGGCTGGTGATTCAAGGAAGACTGTAATTTTCTTACTTAAGTATGTCCTCACCTTAAGGAATATATTTCTAGCATTAAGTCAAAGAACTAATTATGCATGATTGCACATTTTATAAGGGCATTATACAAGTCGATTAGAACCGACAATAAAACAACTTCCAGGCAAGCTCATCTGAATTGCTTTTCCTTCTCTTTTAAAATCAATGAAGCAAAGTCACGTTTCAATTCGAGTGTTCTGAAAGCTTCTACAGCCTATCATGGCTTCCCCCAAGCATTACTAGTCACTTCTTAGGTTTTAGCAAAGGAACATTTCTGTTTGCTTCTGTAATTCCTAAGAGGTCACTGAAACTTCAAAGGCCATTATTTTCTAGGTAAGAGAATAAGAAAACGCACTTTAAAAATGTTTTAAACATAGAACCAGGACTTCAGCTTTTAACTAGAAAGGCATAGTTTATTTAAAATAATTAACAAAACTAATAACAAAATAGTTTATCTAAAATATCCTATTCCTAGCAGAAAAAAAAATGCAAGAAAAAAACTTTAGCCCCCCCAACTTATCTTTTTGAAGTATCATTTGCTAATTCCACGGCTAGCTGGTTTCTCAATAGTTGTTTCAAAAAAGATTTTCATGAGATTTCTTTGCCTTCATTTCTGATTCACTCAATAAATCTTTGTCCCCATGTCTGTGAAGCTTTCTTAGATCTCCAGCACAATGGAGGCAAAGCAAAGGATTCAGAATTCCAAAAATCATTGCAGTCTGGCATTATTTTGGAAATCTGGAGGGCATCACTATTATAACTTGCTGCAATAACTCATGTTCTAAACATCTACCTTTGATGAATCCTTTACTCTAAACTTGAAGTATAAACATTGTAAACTTGTTCCTTCTTTAGTATAGCAGTGACATAAATGTGACTAAATAGTGTGGGTATGTTTTAGTCTCTAAAAACTGGAGAACATTTTGTTTATTTCAAGAACGGTCCTCACCAAAATTTGGCTATAAAAATATGATTTAGTGCAGAGAACTTATGTATTTATTTCTTTATTGGTGAGGAAGATTGGCCCTGAACTATCATCTATTGTTGCCAATATTCCTCTTCTTGCTGGAGGAAGATTGTTGCTGAGCTAACATCTGTGCCAATCTTCCTCCACTACAGCATGGCTTGATGAGTGGTGTGTAGGTCTGTGTCTGGGATCCAAACCCACAAACCCCAGGCTGCTAAAGTGGAGTACGCAAACTTAACCACTACACCACTGGGTCGGCCTCAGAGAACTTATTTTTAATGGATTATCACTATAATGTAATTTTGGTACAAACTGATTATTCTAAATGGTTGCAGAAAAGGAGTTTACTATGTGCTGGGAACTATACTAGGCTCTTCAGCTATATTATTTATTTTTACAACTAGCTTATGAAACAGGTATTTATTACTATCTCCACTTTATAGGTGAGTTAACCAGGACTCAAGGAATTTAACTTGCCTGAGTTTTCCAAGCAAATATGTAACAGGAATGAGATTTGAGTTTAGTTCAAATAAACTGTATATTGTATATTAAACATTCTGTAGTAATATTCCCAATGGACGTCTGGTTGAAAATTACCGAATATTACCTTAAAAGATGAGAATTCTATTAGTAGTAGGAAATAGTAATTATTCAATAGTTCATGTCGGACAAACATACTAAAACTCCATGAGCTTGTTATTACAATTATCCCATTTTATGATGAGAAAACTGGCATTAGAGGTAGTAATTGGCAGAGTTGAGACTTGAAGGCAAGTAGCTCTACTTGAGAACTACGCTCCTAAATGTCTGGGCTTTAGTGCTCTCAAGTTATAGGAAATAATTTCCTACAAAATGAGAAAATTTCAAACTAAAATTTTAGTGAGAATAATAAAATATTTCTTTGGTGATTTCCGAGAACACTTTGAATTGTAATTCAAGGTCATTATTTCTAACGCTGCAGTGAACATAAGCATCATAGGAATGCCAGAGGTGGAGACAGGCCAATGAGTCAGCCAGTATTGCCTCCATTACAGGTTATTTTTCAATTAGCTTCCTTTAAAACAAATTCCTTTGGCAAGCTTATTTGTTTTCTATTTCTCTTGAGTAACAGAACATATGAAATATATCTTGTTTAAGCTAGGTGGTCTTTTAACTTCAGATTACTCAATTTGGACTTAAAATCCATTAACAGTGCTGTGGAGTGTTCAAAATGTTTGCGTGATTTGGAGATTTTGGCAGAGGGAGGGGTAGTGGAAGGAAAATGAAGTATATTCAAGGGGATTTCCGATTTCATGAGTATCCATTCTTTTATCGTAGTTTCCTGGGATATGCTTTCTGTGAAATTTTTTTCTTTTCATGCAGATGTGTAACTAGGGATACAAGAAACCATGGCAACACCGTCTCACTCAAAGAGAGGCAGTTGAGTATAGTAATCCCTCAGTCTCTAAAATAAACCAGTCCATTGGTGGGGTATCAGCTGGGCCTTTCCTTCTACCATGTATAATTCTCTCCGTAATGATGGTTTTTGTTGAATATTTACCTCAGAAGCATCCACAAAATTGAGAAAGCTTCAGAGGTTGTTTACAGAGTCCCACTGTATCTCAAATCATTGAGATAGATTAAAATTTAAGTGATTTGTGTAATGGAGAAGGTACTAAGCCATCACAGATGATTATTATTTATAAAATCTCACCCAGAGTAAATACAGTATCAAGTTGTAAAAACAATTTTGAAAGAAAAATGTTACCAATTTCACAAAAGGGCAAAAATATCACCATCCTTTTCATAGGCTGTCACAATATCCTCCTTTATGAAAATTGCTTTTTTATTAGAGGACAGTTACTGTGTGTTGGAATAAGAAAAAATAGACGATGAAAGAAATTAGAGGCAAAACTTACTCACCTACGTATTTGTTCTCTCCTGATTCTTAGGATGAGCTGTGCAGAGAGGGCCGTCCTAGGGAACATTTCAAAGGAGGTGAAGTTTGTCTTCATTTGCTCGCTTACTTTCCCTTTCTTTGCCTGCTTCGTTTTTCTACAGCTGTGACCAAATAGCAAGAGTCCTAGATTTGACGCTAGGAGGGTGGGTTTCGACAGTTGATTGCAAACTTTATCAGCTGAGTTAGCTTGACTGCAATTATATTGAATATAGGCCTGTCATGTTGAAGAAGTGAGAAGACTAATGTCCTCAGCACTTATGGCTCTTTCTACCCTCCTGCTTTTGCTCACGACACTCACCACCTGTGCTGTGGTGCTTCCCTGATCCTACATGCCCCGGAAGCACTTCCAATCCTGAAATTTTGTCTCTATCCACCCTCTGAGACTACGAGAAGTGTCTTAAATTCTGACCCAATGAAGCATCAATCTGTGCAAAATCTGATCATCTGTTAGCCTCCTAGCTCGCATTAACTGTAGATAAATTGTTACAGGTGTCTTGGGTTTCTGGTCTATTTTCCTATTATTTCTACTTTCCCAAAAGGCATTTGTTCTGGATGATAACTTTTATGATGACCCCTGCCCCACCTATAGGCAATGTTTCTCAGTAATTCTCAAATTATCTTCCTGTCAGTGTCACTTGCAAAATGTCTTTTTAAATTACTAGTTTGCAGGCCTTCCCCAGTTCTACTGAATGAACTACAGTATGCGGCTACTCCACAGTCTGTTTCTAACAGGCTCTTCAGCGAATTTTGAGAAGGATCCATAACATTCCATATTTTAGGGGATGAAACTGCCTTGACTTCTGACAGCTTGGTTTGCCGCTGAGTGGTGTGAATGTGGGCATGAAAATTTAACCTCTCTGAGCTTCAATTATTTTTATTATTTTATATCCTAAAAAGGGAGTAAAAACAGCACTTACTTCATAGTATTGACAGAATTAAGGAAAACAAACAAAAGCAAACAAGTAAGATGCTTCGTAAAGTGCTTTATACACATAGACAATAAAATGAATAATCAACACTGAGCCGTTGTGTGCGTTGATGCTATCTATTCTAAGCCCTTTGCCTGCATTATGATTTATTCCTCATGAAATTCCTATGAGGTTATGGAAAGAAAGATCTTTGGTGTCCAATAACGGTGGATCTCGTTTCCTTGCCTTCTTCCAGTGGCTTGGCTGGGAGCTGGGTCAGTTGGGCTAAACTACGTCAGGGAAGGGGAACAAGGTCTCAAACTGATGCAGTATCATTAGTTTTCCAACTCCTTTGCAGAGCCCTGAGGCATCTCAAGAATCTTAGGCCAGAAAAGCCCTTTGTTGCATAGAGCACTAGGCGTACTTTACCCACTTTTAGTCCAACCAACTTACACATAAGTAACTAATGCAGGGTGGGATTCCCTCCACAAGCGAGTTCCTCACTGCCCACCCAGCTCTGTGGCCCTGGAGGACCTTAGACCAACAACCTGTGAGTTAGAGGAATTCCTATCACACCTCTGCTCCTAAGATGCTCTCACGAAATCTCATGCAGTAGAACGGCACGCTGTGCACCTGCATAATAGAACCATATGCTAGAATTAGGATGATTTTACAGGAGAGAAATTGAGGCACAGAGAGGTCAAATAACTTACCATACATCAGACAGCTAGCAAATGATACCTCAAGCACATGACTCTAGACTGTGTGGCTCCTGTTAACATGATTCCAATGATTTTTATTGCCATTATGCAAGCATTATATGAGGTTTGAGGTAAAGTTTTGGACATAGAGGGCCTTTAAGCTCCCTTCAAATAATGCTACAATCTTCAAAAAACATTCTGTCATATGAATTTTTACATGAATTAGTACAAATTTGGGGTGTGCTAATTTTGTAAATTTAATACTAATTATTCTACATTTTAATGATATTTAGAGATCATGTGTTTTTTTTTTTATAATATCAGTTGCTTCAGTTAGAAGAAAAATATCTTCTTCATTTATAAAATAACAGAGTTGACAGCCAGCCTTGATGGCCTAGTGTTTAAACTTTGGGGCTCTCACTGTTTCGGCAGCCCAGGTTCGTTTCCCATTGGTGGAACCATACCATTTGTCTATCAGGTGCTGTGCTGTGGTGGTGGCTCACATAGAGGAATAAGAAGAACTTACCACTAGGATATACAGCTATGCACCAGGGCTTTGAGGAGAGAAAAAGAAAAGAGGAAGATTGGCAACAGATGTCAGCTCAGGGTGAATCTTTCCCTGCAAAAAATAAATAAATAAAATAAAATAATAGAGGTGATTTAAACCAGTGTTTCCCAAAGAACAGAATTTCTATTGACTGACAGAGTGGAGGCAGGGATGGGAGGGGAAGGAAGTGAGGTAGGGCAAAGTTACCGATGGTTTGTATTTCTAGGTCTGAACCTCTGACAGTGCCTCCCAGGCACACTCACTCACACCTACCCTCAATGGACAGTACCAGCAGGCCAGGGGACCATCTTGATCTTTTTTTAGACCAGCAGGGTTAGGGATTCCAGTAAATGAGACTTTTAGGCATTGTCTGAGGACAGCTGGATGCATGGCCAAAGCAGGTGAAGAGAACAGAACATTCACGAGGAAACAGAATGATAACTTTAGCTTCCTCTTCCGATTCAATTCCCTGAAACAGTCAACTCAGTGTTGAAAGAATATTCTAGAGTTTTCTAGAGTCTTGGCTCAGTCATTGCTAGCTATTTGTACTTGGGTAAGTCACTTCAACTACTCTGAATCTTTTTTTTTCTTATCAATTGGAAAATGGGGATAATAATGTGAACCTCATAAAATTGGTAGATTTAAAAAAAATTTATATAGACCACTCAATGCATGGTGTCTGTTCTTTTTACTATGATTGATGTGGCACATATAGTGACTTGAGAGTGGGTCCCTAAACTTTACTCACTTGTTCAGTTAGTATACAAAGTATTCTTTTCAAAAGAACCTGATTATAAATTTACCAGCTAACTCACTGAATGTTTGAATATTTTGAAAAAATATAATAATATAGTGACTTCCATAAGTTTTTCCTGAAAGAACAAAGCAGTGTGGTGAGAAGAAAACTAGTTTTTCATCTATATTGCACAGTCGCAAAGTCACAAGAAGAACAACTTCTGGAGATGGCTTCAGAGATCTTTAAACTCTGTTAGTTGAACAAAATAACTTGCATCACAGCATTAGGAATAAATATTAATATCCAACAGTTTCAAAGAAAATTCTAAGACCTCTTCTGCTCTTTCTGACCACAAACTCATATGCATTGAGATTCTCAACGGAAGCAAATATCACAACCAAAAAATGGAATTAACCTGATGTCAAATCTCTTTTCTATCTTAAGCAAAGTGACACTGAGATGATAACCCCATTATTAAGAATGAATCATAAGCATTTTTTATTCTCACTGAGTAATCTATTTTTGCATATGTATTTTTTAAACTATTTAATTTTGTATCACTTATACTTACTACTTTTTAAAATTAAACATTTAAAATTTATTGTCATAGTTATCTTCAATTTGAGGCAATAGATGTTTCTTTTTCATCTATAAGAGTGACATAAATGTTTCTTTGTAAATAAAATAGAGATATTAAGGACATAATAATGGAGATGGGACATAGGAGTGGTTAAACTCATTAATGTAGTTTGAGCATGTCCAGGAAAGGCAGGATGTGACAATGTCAAAAGTCTCTTGCATTTTAATAGCCCAAGGCGGTTTCAGTAGGGATGTAACATAGGTTGGGGAACAACAGAACACAATCCCCACACCTGGATCCCTGATGGGAAAAGATAAGACCTTTTCTTAGCTTTGTTTCTCTTATAATAAGAATAACAATGAACTAAGTGAGTGGGTCTTAAGGTTGGATTTCAGAACCAGCAGCATCAGAATCACCTGGGAACGTGTTAGAAATACAAATTGTCAGGTTCCACCTGGACCTGCTGAGTCAGAAACTCTGGGAGTGGGGGTCAGCAATCCGTGTTATACCAAGCCCTCCAGGTGATTCTCATGCCTGTTGAGGTTTGAAAACCATTAAATTGGGGAGTAACATGTAACATAAATGTAACATAACATGTAACATAAATGACCATGAATTCTACTGGAAAATTAGTCTGGTACTATTACCTCTAGTGAACGTAATCTTGAAAATGATCCTAGCCTAATGACAGGATGACGGTAAATGCTTAGAGAAAGAGAATGAGAAAAGTGCTTAGAAATGAGTTCCTGTAGCAGGAGAAGAAATCTCATCAGCAAGGACTTAGTTGTACAAATCACATTCAAATACTTTGTATCCTTTTTGTAGGAGGGAGACAGCTACATGCAAAACCAACCTAAAGAACATGCAAATTACTTCTTTCAGTGCAGTGAAAACCTGGATTCTTTCTCTAAATGTAACAGACCAAGCAGTAGTATCTGTAATAATCCCTGGGCATCTGGTCCTCTTCTCTGAGAGTCTCTTTACACATGCTTGCTGAGGAGGCAGCTGGCTGACACAGAGCCGCTGCTCACTGGACCAGGAGTGAACACCTAAGCTGAAGACTCAGTTAGATTCTTTCTGCAGACACTTTGGAAATGGTACTCAGTCAATTTGTGTTTGTAGAAGAATTAAGAGGCCATAAAAGTTGAGGCTGAGGTGGCCATCTGAACTCAAAAGCAGAAAAGGAAATGCTTTTAGAGAAAGAAAAAAATGAATAAAGTAAATACACAGATAACTGAGCATAGGCTGTGGAGTGGTGTGGGATACGAGGAGGGTTAGGAGGAGAGAATGAATGTCAGAGATGGCTTATGTTCCTAATGGCATCTAACTCCTGTTGCATTTCCTCTCCTTATGTGTCCTGTGTTCACTCAATATCCAGCCAATAAATTATTATTTTTTGAATAGGTGATTCTAAAACAATTTTCTGCTACTTGAAGCATGATTCTTAAGATTCCTAGTTATCAATGAATATCAACATTCATTAAAAATATAGATATAATTTTCTTATTAGCTATTGACTGAAAGCAATGTCTAAGATTTGGTATTTGAATACCAAATCTCCTCCAGTGGAAATACACTCCAGATATTACCGGGATGACCACTAGTCAAACAGATATCTTTTGGTCCCTAGAAGAAGAGAACTTTTACAGCATGAAGGATAGAAAATGTTAGGCTGTGTGACAGTTAAATTGATTTCCCTTTATTAACTGAAGGGAGAGGAACATGAGAATTTAAATTTATAGGCCAACCAACAGAAACTGAGATGTAGATTAATCAAAGTAAAAAAGCCAAGGCAATTGTTCAAAGTATGCATGCAATATGGCAAGGCTAAGAAAAGCCTGATGAACAGACACTGGAGCAAGAGGCAATGAAGCAGAGGACTGGAGATCTGCGGAGGCCTTCCACGCACAATTACCAAGGGAAAGATTAAGGATCAATGCAGCTTGAGTACAGAGCAGGCACTGGGCCAAATACTGTTAAAACACAAAACATGTACTAGGACAAGCCTGACTCCAATAAAAAGGCAGGAAGAGTGTGACATCGGGCTCCAGGTGACGTCCTTTTCACCTTAAGTAAGCGATTATACATCTTGTGCTGAAATTCCCATGATAATCATAGGAGTGGAAAATTGAGACAGGCATTTGAGAATAGGAAGGAGAAGCTGATTTTTTTTCAGCTACCCTTAGGTGATTATACACGTTTCCTTCTCACGTTCCTGAGGAGAACGTGGAAAAATACTAGTTTGAACACTGAGGACCCATTTAAGCATTGTAGAGCAAAGATCCATGCATTCAGTAGGTGAATTCTTCCCAATCAAGTAAAATAATTCCAATAAATTTATTTGGATGATTTGGAGAATTTTTTAAATTATTTACAAGTTTTAGTTATCTCTACAGAATTTATTTACCTTCTCAATTCTCCTTGTTATATGCATTCAGGAGAATAAATAAAAGTAACATTCTCATGTTTAGATGGGAATACTGATTAACTGGCTTATCATATTAAGTGCATCATCATTGTGTCTCAACCACAAAACAACTAGGATTACCATTATAAATTAGCAAAGTTATAAATAATATCTCTAGGGGCCAGCCCGGCGGCACAGCGGTTAAGTGTGCACGTTCGGCTTCGGTGGCCTGGGGTTCGCTGGTTCTGATCCCAGGTGCAGACATGGCACCACTTGACAAGCCATGCTGTGGCAGGCATCCCACATATAAAGTAGAGGAAGATGGGCACGGATGTTAGTTCAGGGCCAGCCTTCCTCAGCAAAAAGAGGAGGATTGGTGGCAGATGTTAGCTCATGGCTAATCTTCCTCAAAACAAAATAAATAAATAACAATATCTCTGGTTTCAGGTGATTCTAGAAAAGAGAAAATCGTGTGGTCAAGCCTGAAAGGTCCACTGCTGCATCACTTCTACTACATATCTAAGAGATTACTTGTATGTAGAAATAAGGGAAACTGAAATTCTTTATTCATTTTCAGGTCAAATGATCTGTGCTCCAGGGTAGAGTTCCGTGAAGGTGCAAGGTAAACTGAATTAGTGACAGGGCTTCAGAGAAAGCCCAGATATATCTAAAAAGCTCTTTTTGTCCTCAAGTGTTCCACCTCTCAACGGATATCTAAACATCCCTCCCAAGGCTGTTCCAGGTTATCATGACTCAGGGATTATACTCTGGGTTCAGAGATGTAGTTGAAGCCCCACTTTCTAGATTTCAGTCAATGGATTGTAGACACAGCCAGCAGGAGCTGAAGATACTCAAGATTCAAATGTGTGCACGGGATGTGTCTGAAGCTCCCTCGGATCCCAAGTGCGAGTGCCCTACAAGATAGGCTGATCCCCTGAGAAGAGAGAATTCTCCATCAGCTCTCAGGCAGAGCTGTCAGCTTCCCTCCATTTCCTCTCTTCTCCCTCACTGCCTTGGATGATCATTTTAAATTCTATTCACTCAAACAAAATGTGGGCATAAGCATTAGACTAATCGTCTAGCCACTGAATCCTCCTAAAGAAATTCAGCTTCCTCGTTGATAGAAGAGATGAAACACTCAGAAGGCAGAATGAAGTACAGTGCAGGCCCAAAGGAAATGACAATCTTATTGATAAAACACTGGAAATTTTGGCTTTGCCGACAATGTGGCAATTTCTATTCAGAGATTTTAACATCATAACAACTATCACTTTACTATTTCTCTTTCTAAATAGGCAATTTCATGCATAGTGTGATAATGTGTGCTCTGATATCTTCTATTTTTTTATAGTTTTTGCTTGAATTAAAAGCTGTAACATTTTATTACCTTGATATATTAACTCTTAACTTGGCAAATTGCGACCAAGCAGAGGCATATATAATATCCTATGGAATTTTCATTCTCATCTTGTTTGAATTAGGAGAATAAGGAGTTTAGGGAGATCTATTTTAACAGTTGCTCTAAGATGAACAATGTACTTTTGAAAGGCAAAGAAATGGAAGTCAAAATGGTTAAAAGAAAAAAACAATTATTTTGTATCAGTCATAAGCAAAATAGAAACCATCCTGTTAAGTAATTACAATAACGATGATATAAAATTTAATGCAGGTGTCAAACTCAGTTTTAGGAGTGGTCGCGTTAGAATCCAGCAAAATTTTTTTTCTTTTTTTTCTGCTGAGGAAGATTGGTGCTGAGCCAACATCTGTGCCTATCTTCCTCTACTTTATATGTGGGATGCCTGCCACAGCATGGTTGATAAGCAGTGTGCATGCCATGCCCAGGAGCTGAACCAATGAACCCTGGGCAGCCAGAGCAGAGCACATGAACATAACTGCTACACCATGACGTTGGCCCAGAATCCAGCTAACATTAGGCATATTTATATACTGTCATATTGAAGTCTCTACTTAGTTATTTACTTATTATGTTCCTATTTTTATTGTAAAATTGTATTGTATTTTGACATAAGCTTTTGAGAAAACTTTAAACTTACAAGGGAGTGGCAAAAATAATACAAAGAGAATTTTCATATATCCTTCACCCAGTTTCTCTGTTTTTACATCTTAAAAAAATCAAAGAAAGGGCCAGCTTGGTTAAGTTCACACGTTCTGCTTCAGCAGCCTGGGGTTCACTGGTTCTGATCCCAGGTGCAGACCTAGGCACCACTTGTCAAGCCATGCTGTAACAGGAATCCCACATATAACATAGATGAAGATGGGCATGGATGTTATCTCAGGGCCAGTCTTCCTCAGCAAAAACAGGAGGATTGGTGGCAGATGTTAGCTCAGGGCTAATCTTCCTCCAAAAAAAAAAAAAAATCAAAGAATATATGTTAAAATTAAGAAATTAATCTTGGCTCAGTATTATAAACTAAAGTCCAGAATTTACTCAGATTTCACCTAGTTTTTGTTTTTCTAATAATGTCATTTTTTATTCCAGATCTAAGATTCAATTCAGAATCCCACATTCCATTATTTCCCCTGTCTCTTCACCCTCTGACAATTACTAGTTTCTTCTTTCGTGATCTTGACACTTCTCAAGAGTATTTGTTAATTGCTTTGTAGAATGTCCCTCAATTTGGGGTTTCTAATGTTTTCTCATGCTTAAATTTAGATTCTGCATTAAATTTAGATTATGTGGGAGGATACCAGAGGGCATGTGCCCTACTCAGGACATCACGCTGAGTGTCACATGATGTCCATATGTAATACTGATGACGTTAGTCTTGGTCATTTGCCTAAGGGGGTGTCTGCCAGAATCCTACTATAAAATTACTATTTATTCCTTTCTAATTACTAAATTCTTTGGGAGAGACACTTTGAGACTATGCAGATATCCTATTCCGCTTAAGTTTTCATTCTATTAATTTTAATATCCATTGGTAGAATTTATCTGCTATAAATATCACTATGGTGTTCTAATGGTGATTTTCTATTTTGCTAATTTCTTCTGCATGTATTAATTGGAATCCTTCAGTAAAGAAGAGCTGTTGTTTTCTTTCATACCTTCCTTCATGTCTTCCTTTTTTCTGTCTTTTCTTTCTTTCTATTTCCTTCTCTTCCTTTCTTTCCTTCTCTCCTCTCTTTATTCATTTTACTAATTTATTATGAATATTAATTTTATTCTTTGGGTTATAGTTAGTACTATTATTTATTTTGTTGACCTAGTGGTTCCAACTTTGGCCATTTGGAGTTCTTTCACTTGGTCCCTGTGTGCTTTTGATATGTCTTTATTATTTTATTAATTCATTTTTTCCATTTTCTTACTTCCTGACACTGCAAGATCATCCTGGCTTTTCTTCTATCTTTTCCTGCCCCAGACGTGGAATCAACCAGTTCTTCAAAGAAACCAATATCCAGGTACTAGGAATGTTTATTGCTATTGGGTCAAAAGTTTCATGATAGAGTTTTGATGTAAATTATGCTGGTTGAAAATCATTCCTAAAAGATCTAGAAGTTTTGACAAAAATTCTGGAGTGTCAAGAGATTTTAATCTAGCACTTCTAATTCAGTGCTATGCTTCTGGTAAGGGGTTTCATTTTCTAATAATGTATTCCACCTCAGAGATTCACAAGGTACGTTATTGAAGAATTTTGCCAACACTTTAACATACTAAATAAATTTGTTTGCCCTTGTTATCTTTTGTTGACATCCAAAGTTATTTGACTTCAAAATACTTTTTTGTTTTTTTCCACCTTAAACCTACCAACATCCAGTAGAAGAGTCAGGATCACTTGAACACTAGATTAGGAAATACCATTTTAACTAAAAATTCCCTCTTCTAACTGTTATCACTAGATAATGAGTCACAGGATTTAAGCTACCTTGCCTTTGGTTCTCCATGTTAATAACCTAGCAAATATGAAGGCTACCTTCCCTTAAACCACAGAAAACTGACAGTAGAACTGGCCCTATTATCTTCTAGTTTTCTTATGCATTCCCAAACAAAACACAACACAGCACACATGTGCACACACTCTTTCATTTTTCCTTTCTTCCTTCCTTTTTTTTCTTTTTCTGCCTTAGAGGAAACACAATGGCATCTTTTCTGATGCGCATCATATAACTCTGCCCGAAAAACTTCAATTTTCCAATGTCAGTAAAAACACTATTTCTGAAACCAATCTATTAAAAAAAGTAAGAATGACCTCTTTTATATTCTAATGTGTTCTCATGCTGACTGTTGTATCCGTGCAGTATCAGTCTCTTATTCTTCTCTTGTCACCCCTGTGTGTAGAATAGTTTTGCAGGATTCTGGTCCTTTGTGGTTTAGTCATGCATGCCTGAGTACTGGCGCTTCATTCTCTTCCATCAAATTAGATTCTTGACTTTGTATCTAAAATGGTGTAGTTATCCATTCAGAAGTCAGTGCTTTTATATTACGTAGTTTATTTATGGGACAAGAGGTTATTGAAGAATAAGGATTGAAATATAATTTTTTATAGCAACAAATCCTACCCACCATGAAGTATGGGTCATTTTAAAGCACTGTCAGCAAAATTATGTAATCAAATCAGCAAAAACCCACCAAACAAGCAAACTCTCTCTTAAAAATGGACTCAGAGCTATCATTATGCAAAAAAAAAAAAAAAAAAAACTCTTCCATGACTCTTCCATGACAATAGACCTAGAGTTCATATAACACATTACTCATGTAACCAGCACTTACTAAGCACCTACTGTGCTAAACAATGTGCTTTATAATGGAGATGCAAACTTGAATACAGCATAGCTCCAGTGTTCAGAGATTATATTCAAGTGATGAGAAATATAACATAAGTCCTGTTTTAATATAGTGTAAATGTAATAATAATAAAAGCAATTTGGGGAGCACAGAGAAGGATCATCTAAGACATAATTCACTGGTGTGTTAATCAGCTTGAACTGCCATCACAAGATACTGCAGCCTGGGTGGTTTAAACAATAGAAATTTGTGTCTTTCAAATGTGGAGCCTGGAAGTCCCAGATTAAGGTCCAGCAGAGTTTGCTTTCTGGCAAGAGCTCTCTTCTTAACTCACAGATATCTGCCTGCTGTCTGTGTGCTCATGTGACCTCTTTTTTGTGTGTGTATGGAAGTAGAAAGGGCTCTCTTATGTCTCTTCTTATAAGAAAATCAATCCTATTGGATTAGGTCTCTACCCTTATGGCCTCATTTAACCTTAATTCCTTCCTTATGGGCCTTATCTCCAAATAAAGTCACATTGGAGGTTAGGACTTTAATGTATGAATTTTGGCGGAACACATTCAGTCCATAACACTCAGAGTTCTTGAAAATTTTATTCCATTTTGGAGAATAAAGGTAATTATGAATCCAATTAAACATGAAAACTATAAATATAGAAGAAAAAATTAAGTATTTTGCTTCTGAGAATATATTCATTGCTCAAGCCAAGAAAATATTTAATTCATTTAACAATTTTAATTTGTAAAGTGCATTCACTTTTTGTTTCATTTTGTTTTTTCTACCAATACATTGGAGGCACCCAGGGGACAATATTATTGCATTTAGTTTTCAGGTGAAAAAGGTAGAGATATTGTAATTTATCTAAAGTTATCCTGTGCATTGATAACTTGTATTAGTTAAATAACAACACAAGTCTTTTGGTTCCATCCTGTGATGTTTCTACATGACCAATAAGGTTAAAGCATAGAAAATATTTAAAGTAGAAAATACATTTGTATTTTCCTTGTTGGTTCAATGCCGTCTTTCAAAAAATAATTGTCGTGCAAAGATTGTCATCACATTAGTGACATTACAAGGTAGATGACCATGAAGAATTCTGGGAAACATACAATGGAAAGTAGGACAAGTCAGGACTAAGTAGGACTTCACAAGCACGTGGCCATCAAGGGCTTGGTTCAGTTTGTTACTAATGGTCAAGACTACCTAGTCCTTGAATGAGCCACTGTAGGTGACAAAAGGACAGTGCTCAAGGTCAACCTCAATCAGATTGGAGCAGGACCCAATCAAAGGATTGAGGACAGGTGATTTAGGCTCAAGGAGAGAGAATGGCAAGTGTTAGGCAGAATAGTCGGACTTAAGTTGAGCAATTTTTCCATCCCAGGTAGCTGCCATTAGGAAAACTAAGAAGCAGCCCATTTGTATTAAGAAGATAAAACAGTGTGGATGTGGAAATGCAGTTCTTGGGTCACACAGGTGACCAGATGTCCCAGTAGCTGAGCCTGGCCCTCTTCTCACACTGAACTATCTGTGTATGTGAACTTATCTCCATTCATGGATTTAAATGCTATCTACTTACCAATAATATTTATATCTCCACCCTTGACCTTTACTAGCTCGAGACTTTGGGCCCAACTATCTGCTTGATATCTGCTCTTGAGAATCGCACGGGCATATTAAACCTAACACCCCAAACTAGACCCCTCACCTCCCCTCTTTTTTTCTCAACCAGTTCCTTCTCTGAGTAAGTGACCACTTCATCCAAATTGCTGCTCCAGTAATAATAATTACAGCTAAAATTATTGAGCGTTCAACAGGTGTGAGTTGTTATTTTTAAGTGCTTGATATTTATCAACTTTTAGAACTGAAAAAAGCACAATCCTATGACCTGTTTTAAATAGCAATAGTGTCACCGACTACTTACTGCGAGGAACTCAAGGGTGGATTTGGATATTTTAACTGTTTTTCCAAATTGCACTTTTCCTTTTTGTTTTGTGAAGGAGATACAATCACCAACCACACTGAACCAGACCAAGCCTCATGACGAGAGGTGCACATATGACTTTTGCCTTATTTTTAATGCTAAAATCTCTCCAGGAGGAGCTTAGGCCTTATTTACCATAACCTATAGTGTATATGGAAGTATGTTTTCCAACTGAGCCTGTGCAAGAGAATGCCTACCTCTCCCTTTTGAATGTTCATTCCCTATCGGAAATAAAGGTCCCTGCTTCCCTTTGTTCGGGATGTCATGACTCTGGAAATGATTCCTCATGTTCTCCTATTTGCTGCACATATACTTTACTTTTTGAGACAACTACCTCTGGTGGAGTGTCTGATATAACTCTCCAGAGGGAACCCACTTTGGTTTTGATAACAATAAGAGACAAAATACTTTCCCGTGCCTAGTGTTTCCATGTGCGAATGATTTCTGGCATTTTTCTGGAAATTTAAATATTTTTCCAAATCTTAAATCCTGAGGAAAACCAGTGAAGAAATTAGGAGAATTTTTACAGTATTATCATTCTCCTATAAGAAATAAAACTTAACGAGAAACATAAAGTAGTTCAAGGTAACTCACTGATGTCACAGAACCAATGAGAACTGAATGCACTGACACTCAGAGTTGAAGGATACAGCTGACATTTCTGGGAAGACGGGCTGGCCACGATCTAATCACTCAGTCTTACAGCCACTGCCGTGTTATAAATGTGTTTTCACAGGCCTGTCTGCTGCTAACGGTGACTCATTCTTATAAATAAAATAAATATTAATAAGTCTACAAGCATTGCGCATTTTATACAAATTCCATCAGTAGTACTCCCAGAAATAAGTTTTAAGAAGCAAAATAAGTCCTTAAATTAGTAATTTTGCAATGTGGCTCTGTGTTGTGCTATTACCCTTGTTAGGAGAATTGATTGTTAAGTTCTTTTAATACTACAAAATAATGTTTACCAGTGATGTTCTGTGTTTGAATATTTGCTTTAGCCTACAGTTATCTGTAAACACCTTAACAGAAGAGCTTCAAAGAGAAGCAGATGTGAATATTATTGGACAGTACTCTGACATGAAATCAAAACATTTAAAATCTGGATTAATAAAATCAATTAATATGGATTTTAATAGCAAACCAATTTTTGGTCAAGCAGACAAAATATGTTCAGTTAATAAATAAAGTGAGTTTGCATGAAGTAACATGTACCCCAACACCCAACATGAAGTTAATAATAATGCTGTGTGCTCTAAAATTCATTTTAAGAATAACAACACTTAAATATTAAATATTTGTTTATCACTTTTAACTTTTGAAATTATTATTTGGCATTTATCTTGTTTTAATATTGCCTTCTTTTATGAAATGTCTATTTCAGATAGAGATCAATTTGAACTTTATTGAAATATATAACCTCGTCACAATGTATTGGTCTGTTTTAGTAATAAGTCACACATTCATCATTATTTCTTAAAAATCTCTGAAAATTTTAGTATAGATTTATCACAGAAATACAATCTATAGTTTATTATTATGGTAATTCATAATTTTTTTAAAACACAAATAAATTGTTATGAAAAACAAAGAATAACTTCCGTTTTCAAGGATTCCCAAGAATCCCAGGGAATTCTAATTTCTCATTTCCAAATCCTGAATATTAATATCTTATAAGGATTTGGAAATACTACCTGTTCCCATGTTAAACAATTCTGGAATAAGCATAGTTTCCCATACATGTGCTAAACAATACTGAGAAAATAACAGCAAAAGAACTAGCTACTTGTGCCTGGAAGATAAGAGTGTGAAGAGGCTCATTGTTCACCCCTCAAGAGTAACTGCTTGCTCTTTAAAGCTCCTTCACCTTGCTCCACCCATCCATCTAAAGCTGTTATGTCATAAACTCTGCCCAATCCCAACCAGTTTCTCCATTTGCAAGACCTACCTTAAAATCACTCAATTCATGTCCTAAAATAATATAAATATCTTCCTTTGTCATGCCACTTATGAGAAAATACTCTGTCAAGGTGATGTTCTCCCTTTCTGCAGTAAGTCTGCAAAACTGAGTTTTGCTTGATCATGTTTTTCTGATCGTCTTTTGGAGATCAACAGTTGACTATATATTTGTATAGACATTAAGAAATAAATAGCATTATCCTCATTCAATAGATAAATATATTAAGGCATAGAGAGGTTAAGTAACTTCTTCAAGTTTCACAGAAAATAAGTGGAAGGGCCAGGATTCCATAACATTTCCTCCTCCCTAACACAATCTTTTTCTCAAACTGTTAACACAATTTCACCCATTTTTCTGCAACTGTCTCTCTGATTCACATTATTATCATCTTACACTTGAACTAGTGCAATTGTCTATGAACTGATCTTACTTCTCATCTTGTCCCTCTTGAGATCATTCTCCAGACAGTAGCCAGAACATCGCAATAATCTTTAAATTTGCAAATTAGATCATGGCCTCTGCTATTTAAAACCTTTTAATGGTGTCCAGCTGAATATAAAATTTAAAAGAAAAACAGCATCAATTTAAATCTAAATACTCAGCAAGATTTCCAAGCCCTATATTAGTTGGCATTTGCTACTTCTCCATGCTTATACCTTACAACTCTTTCATTGTCTTCTCTGCTTCCAGCATGGTGGTTTTCTTTCATTTCCTCAAATATATGGCTGCTCTTTCTTATCCCAGGGTTTTGTACAAGAAGGTTCTTCTGCCCCGAATCCTCTTACCTCCCACCCTTTTTTAAATAAATCATGTCTCATCTCTTTGGGGCTCTGCTTAAATAATCCCACAGGAATTATACCCACTCCCTCACCAATCTAAATCAAGGACCCTTATTATATTCTTATCAAAATTTCACCTTTTCTTTATAACATATTGTATGGGAGGGAGACATTTACTCTACCTGCTCTGGGTCCTTCTGGCCAGAGAATGAATTAAATTCACATGAGACAGAATAACAGGAGAAAATTAAACAAAGCTTTATAACACGTATACATGGGAGAAGCTCAGGCAACCTGAGCAGCTTGCCAAAATGGCTGAAGCCACCACCTTAAATACCATCTTCAGCTAAAGACAAAGGAGGATATTGGGGGTGGGAGGAATCAGTTATGGGAGGTTACCAGACAAGTACAATAAACAAGAGTAAGATTATTATGCAGATTTAAGTCCTTGCCTTCCACATTGATTAAGAGTTTCTAGAGATAAGGTCATCCCCCCTTCTTCCTAGTACAGAGAGGGAGATACCTTTACAGATAGAGATTTCCTTTACAATGTAAATGTCTCTTAACAAAGGGTAAGTAAATTCTACTTTTCAGAGTTTCTTTCCTGTCTGCAGTTTTTAAAAGTAATCAGCCCAAAATAATTCTCATGCCAAAGAGTCACATCTTGAGGTGGCCAATTCCAGGCCCCCATAATATATTACAATTTGTAATTATATCTTTATTTAGGTGATTATTTGACCTATATTTTACTCCATAACACTGTAAACTCCACTGAGTCTAGCGGTAAGATTGTTGTTCATCACTGTATTTTCAGTATCTAACACAGTCCTGCTATGTAAGAGAAATGCAATCACTATTAGTTGAACTGATATAATAGTGAGTGAATGAGTATACAAGAAAAAAAAAAATTCCAGAAACTACAAAAATCCTGCCTTAATTTATCCAGGTTGAAGGTTAAGGCTGTAACTGCTGATTGGAAATATCAATGTTTCTAGGTCAGGGTTCTCAACTCTGTTTGGGCTTGATAATCACATAGAAAGCTTAGTGAAAAAAATCTAATTGTCCAGGTACCAGCTGAAGGCGATGACTCATTCTGAGGAGAGTCTAAGGCATGAAGATTTTCAAAAACTTCCTAGCTAATTCTAATGTTGTGGTTAAGATTGAGAATCACATCCAGAAGCTTGGAGAACTAGATAGTCCACAGAATCATGAACATGAGCTATGTTAAAATAGCATTTTGGAGCTTGGAAGGTCTTAGTACCAATCAAGAGAATGCTTAAAATATAAAGGCGAGTTATATATAAACTGCATTTCATTTGGAATCTCTCTTACTCAGTAGTACAGGGCTACAAACTTGGCTTAAACCCCAAATATCACGGTTTGTTAAATCCGGATCTTGACTATCATTTCTGTACACCTCCAACCTTCCTCTGTTGCCTCTTCTTCCTACCTTTTGGTCCATAACTATTGCTTAAATTCTGTTCCACAAGATGTAGTATAAGCTTTTTGCTACTAACAGGTACAATTAAAAAAAAAGAAGTCAAGCCATGCATTTTATGAATTTAACTTTTCTGATGATTCTGAGTGTCAAAAGAGCCCTGAAACTACGCACTGCCCACGTTTCATCCCCTAAAGCTTTATTCCTTCTTTACTCCTGACAAATGACACCCTCAGCCAAAAGCAGTTCTATGGCAGTGTACATCCAATCTTTATGCCAACTACCATGTTATTTTGTTAGTACCACCAAATTCTAGTAAATATAATGTTTTTATTTTGCCTTGCCCTGCAAAAATATTTTTATCTCGTTGGAAATTATTTATTTCTCCTGTTGGTAGACAAAGTTTATTAATAGTTGCATACAGCTATCTTTGAACTCGTGGATGAACACTTACTCTTTTTTATTCTTACTTAAGGGTTCAGCATGCTTATTCTCTGAAAGCTCTTTTATGGTTTGACTTTCTGGCTCATCTTGATGCCTAAGGTAAAAAGAAATTTTCTTGTCTTCACCTCAGATCAACAGTTCTTATATCATGGAAACCCAGCCAGCAAGAATCACACATATCATGCTTACAGAAACACAGGGAAAGAGGCACAGAGATGCTGGTAGGTTTCTCAGGGGCTGTCATAATTCATCAACGGCAGTATTAGAATTTAAAGGTAATCCAGGAGATAGATTGTTCAGTCTACTCCTCCGCCACACTTCTATCATCAGAGATGTTCTAACCCCTCATACAGGGAATGTGCATTATCCCTGAGAAGAGCACAGGCCATGTCTGTTTCATCCCTCCACAGACTTGGTCTCTTCCTTAGGGAGTGGAGAGCTTTAATTCTCTTTAAGTCAAAAGAGCTCAGCCCTCTGGTCCTTTTCTAATTTCACAGCTTTAATTTCCAGACGTTCAGTGGGGAGAACTTCTCACGTCAGATTGTCCCCTCATGGCAGTCTACCCAGGAGATCCTTTGTTCTTCTCCAACTTTTCTGCACAACCTGAAGTTTTAGGTTTCCAGGAGTATTTGCCAGAATATACATAATTGTTTTCACACTGGAAGCATATTTGTGAGTATGGCTCTGACCTGTGACCCAGGTTGGAACTGGAGAATTAATTAAACAGATATGGGAACATACATATCCCCATGTTCTGAGATTGCCCTGTTAGCCATTTGATCTTCAGTTATCAAGTCATTACTATAGTGATCTCAGCCCCTCAGCATGAGCTCATGTTTCTGGTTAAAATCATCCTGATAGATCTCATTTCCTTATGGAAGCCGAAACCCTCTCTCTTTCTACTTCCTACCACAGTTGCTTGATTTACAGCCACAGTTTGGAGCCAGATGTTAGAAAGAGAGGGGCCTCAGCCCTCTGTTTTCTTTAGCAGTAATGCTTTTCTCACAGCAGCCAGTTACTCTCACTGACCTGATTTTTGAATATGATGGTACACTATCTTGTTTTTTGGATTTCTATGTAAGCATCTTGAATCTTTATACTTAAATATAGAACTTTTCTTTTTGCTATTGATGTTAATTCATCTTCAGGTGTACACCAATCCACAAAATAAAAGCTGTTGTCTCTGGACTCCTTCTTTTTCCTGTTCCAAAGCTGGGCTTAATTTATAGAGCATTCACAAAGTTTGGTCTACATGTGCTCCTGGCAAATGTCTTCTATAGCTCCTCCAGGTTTGACAGTCTCTCCACAGCTGCCGTAAGGCCCTGGAAAAGCTCTGTTACCTCCACCCAAACCTGCCACCCTGGGGTCTCTTTCACAGCCCCATATGAAATAAGACTGGCAGAAATCTATCCTTTGTACCCTACAGTGATTATTAGAGCAGCATAGTAGATTGTGATACTTATGTGGAATTATTTACTGCAAGTGTAGGCTAATTTTAGGAGACGATACAATATAAAGAGAACAAAGAGTAAAGTTCAAGCTAATTTGTGTTTTCTCTTTTGCTACACAAGAGAAGACACTTCAAGACCGGGCTCTTGATCAGAGTTTCAGTAGGAACTCTGTCCATAGCTTCCCTGCCTTTTTCCTTCCTTCAGGAGTGTTTACTTACTCCTCTCTAGTTTACATGTAAATCTCTAGTTGCAGTCATTGCAGAAGGAAACAATCCAAAACTTGAAGGCTAAATAGAAAAAGGAAATAACTTTTTTGGTGGGTGGTCTACAGCAGAGACAAAGTGAATTTCAAGATTTAAACTTTGTTATGGCTTTTTCACAGAAGAGGTGACACATATGCTTCAGGGGTTGGTTATCAAATTCTATACTCTGATCCTAAATTGTTGGTGGCAGAAAGGCAGCTGATACCTAGGGCAAAAATAATCTAGTGAATATGATCAAGGGAAAATAGACTCTGCTCATATCAGTACTGTTTCAAGGCCCCCAAATGAGCATCTGTTTGGTCCAGAGGAAATACCTTTGCTGAAGATATTGAGTCCTTCTGGTAGGGTGAGGATATAAATGATTACACAGAGGTTAAGATTAGCCTCACAGACTTGGGACACTGAAGGCAAGTGAGAAAGACCCCCAATGCTAACTGATTCTTCCTATGCAAAAACTACCCTCCTGGAGTTATTCCTGGTACAGCTTCACACTTCCATTTATGTTTCCAGGCTTGATTTATTCCTTCTCTCTTATGTGTGACCGTGAACAGCACCTCTGTGGTGCCTCGAGTTTGACCAAAGTATTGTTCAAATGCTACGTGGCCCAACATTCTCACTACTCTAGTTAACACTTACTATGTGCAAATAAAAATCAGGTTTATCAATAGGCTTAGAGGTATACACACATAGGTCTATCTCTATTTCTTTACCTAAATTTGTCTTTCAGTAGAATGATGTGTATCTATATCATCTACAATATTATATGTTATATGATAAAAGTCCTCCACTAGATTTTTTTCAAGTAATTTATTATGACACCTGGATTTATATTCTTTTTAGGAAAAATATCTTCAGCCTATTCATGTGTGATTTGTTAGTCAATGAATTTCTTACCACATTTGTACAAAGGTCATTTAGTTGAGATCAGATTTTTGTAAAAAACCTTTCTAGTGGAAGATTTGTGTACTTGGTTAACCTGAGACCTAGCATAAAACAGGTTTTTCTTACTATGAAAAGAATAAGTGCTGAGTATTAGCTTACTTTACTGTCTTTACTATACTATGGAACTATTGCTTTGTCATGATAATTCAGTAAATATTTCAATTTTATTTGAGGTGATTTAAGAACTTTAAACCATAGGAAACACTTTGTCTCTAGGCATAATATTACTGGAATATGAATGCTTATGATTATTCTTAGTTACTGATTGTATCATTTTACTGATTAATATATTGTTTCATTTTATTCCCTATCATCTTCATCATGATCATTGCCATTAAATGATTATTATTAAAAGTTTCCATTTGGAAATTTACAAGTATTTAGGCAAACCTATTTGAAGGCTGTCCCTATTCTCAAGAGGGTTACAGTATAAAAACAGACAACATTAATTTCTGTAGTCAACAGCAAAAAAGATAATTACACAAAAAATATGAGAAAACTATTATGAACTAAATGATGAATAGCAGGGCTCTTATGGAGGGATTGTATAGACTGGAAATAGGATATAAGCCAGATGATAAATGACAAAAGCAGAATTTCTCTAATCCCAGCAAGATGTTTGCATGACTAACTTAATCTTTTCTAACTGACATCAGTTGCCACGGCCTAAGTGGTCATGCTTTGATCCACATTGTTCAGATAAATGAGAAAGCCAAAGTGATCCCATTAACTATGTCAAAACTCCTCCTGTGTATAGAGAAATAAAATCAAATAAGGTTTATTACGAAGATACTTTGACAGAACTTTGAAAGCAAGAAGGTATTTTGGGCATACAGGCCATAACTTGAATGAATCCACAAAAGAAGGTCCAGTGGATTATTTTTGGAACATTCAATCTGCTCAGGGTGATTCTCAATTGACGTCAGAGTCCAAACTGGGGAACCCAAAGCCATATGTGTATTTCATGAGCATGTGATCAGATAGATTAAATCAAGAGTAGAGATTTGAATAGAATGAGGAAACTGGTGTTCCTTTTCTAGAAAATGAACTTAGTACTGAGAATATCAATCCCTTCGTGTTGTCACTTTAGAGACCTATAAACCTGGAACTGTTGCATGATCATCTTCTGCCTACCAGGTGGATTGAATGTGCAAGAAAGTTCATAGATAAAGAGTGAGCCAGAATCATAGCAGTGGAGATGAGAGATTAGTACCTCTCCAAGTGCCTGACATCTTTGCCTTCCCAGGTTTCATTCTTCTTCTAATATTTAACCACATTTCTTCCTCGTTGTTTGTTTTCTGAAGAAGAGTAACAAGTTTACTTCTTGCAACAAAGAGTCCTAACATAGATGAAAGGGAGTAGCTCAGGGATCCGCAGACAAAGAGGCATAATGTGTTCCAAGCTAAAGGTCTCATATTTATTTCTCATTTACCTTCTAAATGACTCTTTCTTAAAAGGCCATTGCAGTGTGGTTCTGTCTTTATAACTATATTGGATATACGTAAATATTGGACTAAGGAAATCAAAGCTGTCTCTCTATATAGATAGATATGGCAAAGAAACATTTTACTTAGCATTTCACACTGCAGTGTGATACAATTAGACTTTGCAAACAACAGCAAAGAAACAATTTGGCAAGGGATACACATTCTCACGTGTTGAGTATTAACATCAGAATCAGCTCTGGCTCTCGTCCTCTTCATCTACTGTTCTATTAGTGTGTTCATTGCATGGAGTTTCTGAGTGTAAGACCTTTTGTCTGCTTTTTTTCAGATCAGATTACTTCTTGCTGTACTTTGAGTACTGACTCTTGCTTTCACTGGAAACAATGTGCAGAACATCAAATATATGGTTTACAGGGACTCAGTGATGAACACATCCTCTAGTTAGGATGAAAAGCAAAAGTTTCATGGAAGCTCTAGGAAAAGCCTTGGCTACGGAATTTAACAGACTTGGATTCAACATTTACCAGAGATGTGACCCTCCGGGCGTTAGTTCACTTTTCTGATCCTCAGCTTTCTCATCTGTAAATGGGGATTATAATGTTTATATGATAGGGCTGTTACTATTATAATGAGGTAACATATGTAAAGTGTAGGACTGGGACTCTGTCACACCAGAGGTATAAGCACACTGAATACGATTATTACTTGTTAGAGGGAGCTCCCTTAACGCTCTGATTCTGAACTCAGCATGTTATTGATGACCCAAATCCATTTGTACTCCTTATGTACGCAGAAGCTTTCAAACTTTATTTTCAGCTGCAAAGCTGCACTCAGGTAATAACTCAGCTAAAGAGATTTTTTTTTTTTTCCCTTGAATGAATTATGCTTCTGGTGTGTTAAATTTTCTCAAGGCAGTCAACCATAAAAATTATATTATGTATTTCTCTTGTGTAACTTGTGTGAAAGTAGAGTTTGTCAAAACTGACTGCTCAGCATTTAATGAGTGCCCACTGCATGTGATCCAGAGTCAAGCTGTATATAAAGAGGGTAAACAGGAAGGTTGGAGAGGGAAGCGAAAACTAACAAAATAAGGTGACCAATAATAAGTGAGAAATTTTTACAAATCTGCAATGAAAATAATTGGTGGAGAAAGTCAACTAATTGTCATCTTTTCTTAATAAGTGAAAGGTGAATTTGCTGTGTGTGTGCCAAGACCTAAAATTAGGGAACTCCATTTCTATTGAAGTCCTTAATACTCATTGGTGAAATATGAAGCAGATGTCTTCCTGACCTCTACCTAATTGAACGGAATGTCAGGGGGAGGAGAGTCATCAATCTCCAGATTGTCTAGGGGATTTTCAACAAATGATTCCGTACATAGAGGCTGTGTAAGAAGATTCTATAAAATTGGGAAAAAATATGGTAACACCCCTGCCTTTTGTAAATCTAGATGTGGGTCCTACGGGTTTTACTATTGAGGACGTAACAAAGAGGTTCACTTTCTTTGTCCCTAATCTACTGCAATGTTAAATGGCACTATATCCTTACATTTATTAGAAGGCAATTTGAGAGTCTGAGCTCATCTTGTTTTCCAGCCACCTTGATATGGGGGTCAAATGCTCATCCACAGTCCCTCTAATTCTTTCTCTGAGACAGAGTTGCATTGCATACCAGAGTGTTTCTGAGTGGGTCGCTGCCTTTTGCAATCATTGTAACTTATAAATACCATTAGCACAGAACATGTTGTACTGCACTGGGATGACCATCTGTTTGTCTACCTAGCCTATTAAACAATGAGAAATTATGCTTCTTGTTCCTTGTTGCATCCTGAGCACCTACGACCATCTCCAGTCCTACTATTTAGTGCATTAACTAACCATCTCTTACATGGGTTGTTACAACAACCTCCTAAAGTTTGCCTCACCCCTTATCTTGCCCTCCATCATACCAAAATGATCTTTATAATCAGCAAAACCTGCTGTCACTTTTTTGCACACATTTCTCTAAAGGTTACCTAATGTTCAGGGAAAAAAAATCAAATCTGGCACTGAACTCTCACATAAACTTTGCTAATAAAAATGATGATATTATATTCCAATTTTTGCATTTATTTCAACCATGCTCTAGCAACATGAGGCCTGTACCCCTCCTGTCTCACAATTTTTGGCACATACCAGTTGGATGAATAAGAAAATAGCAGGAAAATAAATCAATGGCAGCATAGAAGTTGTGGGATAACTCTGAACTACAGCCCTGAAGGCAGTGTTCCTCAGCATGGCCGGAGAATCACCTGTGTCCACATTACTTGTTAACATTAGGTTTCTAGGTCCTGGCCCGTAATCGAGTCCAGAATAAAGGTCTCTGTGATGTACCATGATATTGCCAAGTTTAACATGCTCCATGGGTGATGTATGTTCACTGTAGTTTGAGAACCACAGCCTTAGGCCCCAGGATGAATATTGAGTGTGAGGGGCAGATTGAAGGAATGGAAGCCTGTGATGTTGAACTTCAGTAGCACCTTAAGCCCCTGCATGTACTGTTCTGAAGGCTAGTAACAAACATAAAAATGCTCTATGAAACTTTTGTAGCAGTTGTATATGATCTACGTACTGAGTGGCATTGTAAAATTTATTTCTTACTGTGGATCATGGTAAAAAATGTTTGAAAGCCCTTGCTTTAGTGAAATAAAAAAGGTAAAAGTATATTTTTAATATCTACATATGGATATTTATGCATGTTTTTAAAACGGATGAGCACAGGAAAATTCAGACGGGTCAGTACACGGTTGTATGTTTTTTGCACTAAGTCAAGGCCAGAGTGAGGTGTACTTATTCTCGCAAAGCTGAATCACATAAAGCTGTGGACCAGGGCCATGTTCCACATAAATCAGAGCCATCAGTGTGCACTCTTTCCCATCTGGTAAATCTTTAGGCTTCAGCAAATGCATATGAAGCTGCTTTGCTCTAAATGAAGAGAGACGCTAAAACTGTGCTCAATCAACCCAACCCCGTCAACTCTAGCACTTCTTCCAAGGACTCAGTGAGGTCCTCTGATTACAACACAACCTTTCTGCTTTGTTTCCTTTATTGGTTAGGTTTCACTGAGTATGATAATTTCTCTCATCCTCAATTTCTTCATCTGGAATATGGAAAAAATATTTTTCTTGTAGGTTGGTCTTGATATTTAAATTTCTCTCTCTTGAGGCCAATTTGATTTCTAGACCTCTTCCGCAACAGTATGCATCATAGACAGTGAAATTGCTTTAGTGCTTTCTATGGAAAGGAGTTACAAAGGTTAATCACACCTACTGAGTCACCTGTCTTGCATGGATAGATTCATACAATAGGATTTAAAGACTGAAATTTAGGTAGCTAATGTAATAGAAATACAAATGTCAGAAGGAATTGTAGTAGATGCCTGTATTTTATGTGTGGATGTTAGGTAGTCACTAATGGAAAGATTAGGGCTCTTTGTAGGTATTATATAGCTGCAGAAATTGCAAGTGACCAGATAAGCAAACTTTTGGTCAAAATATAGACTAATAAAAAAGTTCTTCTATCATCCATAAGTTAGCATTTGTGGTTTTGGTGTTGTTACGTGTGTTTGTTAATCGTCAGAGTTGGGCTCCCACAGGGAACATTGTCATTTCACTTGTGCTGCTCCTTCAAAAATGCAGATATTCTAAGTTGTTATCACAAACTTATACTTTGAAATATCATCGGAAGTAAAGACTGAGCAATAAATTTAACTGCAAGAAAAATTCCAAAGTGATTCTTAGTGGTTACAAGTTAAAAAAACTTTTTTAATTTAACTGAAATGGCCATAATTCCAGACTATACACCCTTATCTTTTCATAGATAAATATCATTTTATTATCCTCAATATTGTATGTATGCCCATATCATACTTATGTTCTCTCTAAATTCTTTTTAAACACATTAAAATTTATTTTAGACTAATATGAATTAGACTAACCTTCCCAGAAATCTGTAATCCAGAGTGTGGTTTGTCTTGACTCTTCAAGATGGAATGTGAGAATGGTAAGGAAAATATACACCATGGAATTTGCAACCATTTTAATCATCCTCGTCTCAAAAACATCTGGCTGAAGCCCAGACAGTTTAGGCTTACTTTTAAAATGGGAATTGATTCCTGGAAAGAAACCAACTCCATCCACAATAAAATCCAGTGCTTTGTGGATGAATTCAATTAGTGTCCCCAGTTGAATACATGGAGAAAAGATAAGCCTGTGGTTATATATATGGCTCCACAGTCTCATAGAATTTTGCCCATAGCAATCAAATATTTTAATAGCCTTCCCAATTAAATAAATTGTCAGCTGCAGGAACATGTGGAAGCTTGTTTTAAACTGTTCCTAGGGATATAGTTTTAGACCAAATTAATTTTACTCTTGGTTCTTCCAGTTGTGTGGCACTTGTTGCAATTCACAGATGACTATGTATCATCTTTCAGCTCTGTTCTCAATTTTGTACCTGAAAATGACTTTCTGCAGCTCCTCAGTATTCCACCAGGATTCCGGACCAAGAGCAGTTAATCTGTGTCAATGTGGAGACAGCTACTGTGTTACTTTTCTCCCTGCTGTCCCTCTGCTAATAGTTGCTTGGACAGTGAGTCCTGCTGTAATGAAATTTTCCTGGACAACTTGACTTGCTGGCAAGTCCCAAGGGCGGGAGTAGGAGGATTATAATATCTAGGGTCATCAATGTAGGTTTCCCTGATGGATTTCAAAAAGTGATCCCACAAAAACAAAACATAATTAAGAATTATCTGCCCTTTGCTTTGAATATGCCAATGTCTTCTTTAAAAAATTACATCTAGGCTTAGAAATGAGATCAGCACATCATTTCCTTGAAAAAGAACGAGGATCTGGACAGGAGTGAGTAAATTATCATGGTGGTAGGAGTGTCCTAAAGGAAATATAATAGTGTTAGTGGAGAAAGCAAACCTGTAGGCAGAGAGATGAATGAGTGGTTTATACAGTGAATCGCATTTGGCTTTTGACACTGACCAACATTCATTCTTCAAATAGATCAAGTTTTATTCATCAGTTTCCTCTTCCTTTTCTTCTCATAGGCCTCCCCACCCCTCCTGTGCAATCTCCGGCAGCACACGCACACCCCCATACACAATGGAGCTATAGGATGACTTGAGGTCAAATAAAAGAATATAAAATGAAAGACTCAAAAATAACTAAGCAGCTTTCTTGATTTTTATTAGAAAAATATTTTACAGCTTCTCTCTTATTTCTCACAGTATTCAAGAGAACACGATGTTCTCTTGAAATTAAAAAATAAAACGCAATCTACAGTTTATTCTGTGGTACCTTGTTTTATCCACACGCTGCTCTTCCTGTATTTATTTCACTCTGTATAGTACTGGCTTCTCATTCACAGGACCTTCAAAGTTTCACCTTCAGGACCACTAGCCCAAGACAAATTGGCCCAGCAGGAAGAGATAGCTGCTCTGTGTGACTCAAGAGAAAAAATATACATTATTTCTCCCTAATCTGCTGAAGCGCATTTGACTTGATTCCCATGTCGATTTTCATTTTGACAAGATAGATGGCAAGGGAAGCACAATTGTATAGATTTGCACATTTATTCCCATTTTCAAGGCACGAGTGGAGAAATTTTTCCTGGTTGATGACTCAAAGTGTCCTGTCACTCTGTTCTTAAGTATGAAAGTATTTGGAAATCAGCATGCTGTAATATGCCATTGCAATATCCCATTAACTCACTGGGCTGAGCAGCACTTTGAGGTGTCAAGGGCAAAGAATTCTAATTCAACTGCCACTGATTTGTTACATCCAACGAAGAGGCAAGGCACACTAACGCTGGGGGGTTAATTTTAAGAGCTACCTTCAAGCTCAGCAGGAGATGAGCTCCTACAGTAGGCGGGATGGATTTGTCAGCGTCCTTTGGCCACTTTCTTTACCCACTGCAACCAAAGCTTGTGCTGACAAGCATGCTGCTGTTTAGAGCGGAGAGAAAGTCTGGGACTGGGGAAGACTTTTGCCTTTATGAAGTCGCATATCTTATGTCTCAGTGTCTTATGTAATATGATTATTTGGTTATCAGGGAAACTTTGACAACCAAAAGAAGGGAGTGGAGTTTTTAAAATTATTTTTTACAAATTTGCCCTTTATTCAGGCCAAGAAAAATGAAATGACTTTTAAAAAGCCTGTAAACTGTGATCCAGTGCATTTTGAAATAAAAAAGAAAAGGCAAAATCATCAGTGTATAGTTTTGTATTTGGGAAGAAATATCTCATTGTTCTTTTCTGAATTCAAAATATAAGTTTCTTGGGTGATAGATATTGCATAATAGTGGATTTCATCTCCCACAATGTCTAACTTCACCGTTTGGGGGGGTGGATTTTTACAACAGTGTCATATGCCATAGTTTTGGGATCAGAGGATTCACTTAGCAATTTTATTTAATAACCACAAACTACAGCTATAAAACTTGCTGGCCATCTTTCTATATATCATTGGTGAAAAAAGAAAGTGGAAGAAAAGAGGATGATTGGCTATCTGAAAATCTATCACAACTCCAAAAACTCACCTCCAAGTTATCAGTCTCAAACTGGAATTAATCCAACATATTTTATTTACACTCTCATTATGTATAAGAGACTCTATCAAAATTTATGGAGGAATTGAGTAATTTATAAAACACTGCGTCTGTTATCATAAAGCTGACAAAGTTGTAGGGAGCAAAAATAAGTATTCACACACACATAAACACATACAAATATAAGGAACAAGACAAATTCCATTAAAGAGGTAAATAAAATATCGTGAGGCTATGGAAGAACAGAAAGTTACATAGCTGAGGAAATACAACTAGCACATCAATTATGAGCAAATAGAAATTATTCACATACTTTTTATTTTTATTTATTTATTTTTTTTGAGGAAGATTAGCCCTGAGCTAACATCTGCTGCCAATCTTCCTCTCATAGACTTTTTAAAACTTTTTAAAATTTTTATCAATTTAGATTTACAGAAAAGTTGCCATAATTTAGAGAGATTTTCTGTATGCTCAACTTCCTCTAATGTCAACATCTTTTATAACAATAGTACGTTTGTCAAAACTAAGAAAGTAACGTTGGTACATTACTTTTAACTAAACCACAGACTATGTGGATTTCAATAGTTTTCCACTAATGTCCTTTTCCAGTTTCAGGATTCAATCCAGAATACAACACTGTATTTAAGATATAAATAATTTTAATCCACTCCCAATTATAATCCTTGAAAGAGGTTGTGTGGTAAGATAAAATTTGGTTCTGGAGTCTGAAATGCCTATTTTCAAATTCTAATTTTGCCAATTATCCTACTACTATAACATTGACCATGTAACTTCACTTTTCTAGGCCTCAATGTGCTCATTTATGAAATAATAATAATAATAGTAGCAACTTCTGGGTGGTTGTTCTAAGTGAGGGAATGTATTTAAAGTGCTTATCTAGTGTCTGGCTCTAATATTTAATGACTAATAACAAATATTATGTTTGATTATATTGATTCACTTAAATAATAGAAATGCGAAAGTAAAATGATGCCAGAGATTTAAAAATGGCTAATATCATGCAAGAAAGGCAGTGAATTTTAAATATCAAATTAACATTACATGTACTAAAAGTTGTAGTTCAAAATAAAGAGGCAGAACGTTTTGGAGGGACCCTGTCTTAAGTTGGATAGTAACAAATGAACAGGATTCAGAGAGACAAGAAAAGCATTAAGATATTGTAGGTGCCCATTTAAAAGAGCACAAAATAAATCTGAAGAAGGGGCAGGAGATGTGTTTAGCAATAACTGTAGTTATTTATGATATGAGTAGTGAGGGCAAAGGCTGGAGAAGAAAACGAGGATCTGTTTTGGAGTCTTAAATGTCAGGGTGAGAGGATTAGACTCGATTCTGGGGCAACAGGTTGCCATTGAAGATTTGGTTCCACAAGCCATGATTCCACTAGTAGACAGAATTTGTTTGTCATTGTCCTTTTGGAAGCACAAAAATTCTTGTTAATGGTCCATGAGAGAGATAGGCAAAGTACCGAAAAATGTTTAGACTGTATGACAAGATTTCTGGACACAGGGACAGGTCCTGAATTTACACTCAAGTGTTTTTAGAATAAGTTATTCTTTGGAGCTTTTTAAACTACTTTCAACTCTGTACGATAATCACATGAAACATTTCCGGATCAATTTTCATTTGGAAACCACTCATTTGGTTAACTGCAGATAAGAGAGTGAAAATCCTCAGCAACTTATTGAAAATGTTAGATGTTTTGGTTTCTATCCTTGGGGGTTAATATGAGAAATGTTTATCAGGATTTTTATTGGTATTTTCTCAGTCATGACTTTCCTATTTATTGTTTTAGGCAAAACAAATATGGCGCATACTGCAAGATTTATTTGTGAATATTCTCCATAGGTCCACATTATAAAATAGTGAGAGAAAATAAGAAGAATTTCTTTGGACTTGGTGTAAAGACTTAGAAGTTATCATCCATGTGACTTGGACAAGACTCAGATTCTTTGAGCTTTGTTTTCTTCACCAGTTAACTAGAAATGATACTATGCAACATCAGCTTCTCAAATGTAAGGGTCAAATTAAATGTTGAATGTAGGAGTACTTTGTAAAATACAAAAACTTAGACAAATATCAACCATTATTTTATGATACTCTCCAATTATTTCAACATGCCAGATTTCCCATGTTTGAGATCAAGAGAGGTGAAGAACTCATACCTGTCAATTTCATTATATCAAACTCCTTTTAACTTTTTTACCACCATTTATGTTAAACAAGAGGTAATGAAATACTAAGACTTTTACCCTGAGCACTTTTTTTCCTGCTGTATCCATTTCCAAATAAAGGTGACATGCAGGTGAAAAATAACAAAAGAGGTAAAATATTGAGAAAAGATGTGAGATTAAAAGATTGGTTCATCTAAAAAATGAATCATTTAGTTTTCTTCCCATTGAACTAACCATAATATCTTTTTCTTTACCCTAAGTTTCAAAACATACCCTTCTTTTCTTCCTCATAAACATTCCCCAGTGAGGTTCTCAGATGAGAGAAAGGATTATAAATGGGGTAGTGAGCTGGACCCATGAAGAGAATTGAAGCTTACTTAAAAAAAATCTGCTTCTAAAGAAATAGATTCCAGAATCAGGCAGTTGTCCCCAGTTCCCAGAAGTTCAAACCCAGTGATTAGCAAGGAAAGCCAGAGGTGATAAATAGATTTGTAGAACCTTTTGGTTTTGGTGAAATTTTTTCAAATGAGTAAATGATTAAAATGGCTCAATGAAAATCACACACAAAAGGGTGAAATATAATGACTATCTGATCTGTTAAAAGGAAAAAGCTTTTAAACTAATCGATCTTTCCCACAACAATTTATGTCATAGCCTTTTAAGATGATCCCATCTTAAATGGGGAAGTGACAAAGAAATATATATCTAATATACTTGTTCAATGGATAGATTTTCAGTACCCTAAGAAAATGCATTTGAGAGCTCTCATTTTTAAAGGAGTCTACACATTAGATTCTTGTGAATGATCTTATATTTAGTTTTATCCTTGATATCACTAAGGGTTAGAAAGTAGGAAATTGAGACTAAGACTTTTTTCTTCAAGCTTGATGGGCAATTGTGTTGCAATCATTTAACCTCCATGTGCTTCATTGCTAGCGTCTCTCAAAGGAGTACACTAATGTATGTCACACTAATGCCTGCCATCCATCTACTTCATGGACACATTACAAGGGTTAACTAATAAGGTTGATAAGCACTTTGCAAATTCAAAGTACAAAGTAGAAGTGCTAAGTAAGCTAAATAGAAAGAAAAGACCCACCTGATGGCCCAATGATTTGAATATTCTTCTTTTTTTTAAGACTTTTTATTATTAATTTTTAATTGCAGTAACATTGGATTACAACAATGTTGTACATCAGATGTACATCATAATATATTTTGAATTCTGTGTAGATTACATCATGTTCACCACCAAAAAACTAATTATAATCCATCCCCTCGTATGTCAGCTTAATCACCCCTTTTGCCCTCCCCTCATTCCCCTATGGTAACCACCAATCCAATCTCCATTCCTAGGTGTTTGTTTGTTGTTGATTTTATCTTCTACTTATGAGTGAGATCATACGGTATTTGACTTTCTCCCTCTGACTTATTTCACTCAGCGTAATACCCTCGAGGTCCATCCATGTTGTCACACATGGCCGGATTTCATCATTTCTTATGGCTGAGCAGTATTCCATCGTGTGTATATACCACATCTTCTTTATCCATTCATCCCTTGATGGGCACCTAGATTGTTTCCAAGTCTTGGCTATTGTGAATAGTGCTATGATGAACATAGGGGTGCAAGTATCTTTATGCTTTTGTGTTTTCAAGTTCTTTGGGTAAATACCTAGCAGTGGGATAGCTGGATCATATGGTAGATCTATTCTTAATTTTCTGAGGATACTCCATACTGCTTTCCATAGTGGCTGCACCAGTTTGCACTCCCACCAGTAGTGAACAAGGGTTCCCTTCTCTCCACATCCTCTCCAACATTTGTTGTTTCCTGTCTTGTTAATTATAGCCATTTTGACCCGAGTGAGGTGATACCTCATTGTAGTTTTGATTTGCATTTCCCTGATAGCTAATGATGTTGAGCATCTTTTCATATGCTTGTTGGCCATCCATATATCTTCTTTGGAGAAATCTCTGTTCAGATCTTTTGCCCATTTTTTAATTGGGTTGTTGGGTTTTTTTTTGTTGAGCTGTATGAGTTCCTTGTATATTTTGGAGATTAACCCCTTATCTGAATATAGTTTGCAAATATCTTCTGCCAATTGTTAGGTTGTCTTGTCATTTTGTTGATGGTTTCCTTTGCTGTGCAGAAGATTTTTAGTTTGATGTAGAAATAAAAGGGATCCATATTGGAAAAGAAGAAGTGAAACTGTCACTCTTTGCAGATGACATGATTTTATATATAGAAAACCCTAAAGAATCCTCTAAAAAACTTTTAGAAAAAATAAAGGAATACAGTCAAGTTGCGGGATACAAAATCAACATACAAAAATCGGTTGGGTTTCTTTACACTAACAATGAAGTAGCAGAAAGAGAAATTAGGAATATAATCCCATTTACAATTGCAACAAAAAGAATAAAATACCTAGGAATAAACTTAACCAAAGAGGTGAAAGGTTTTACGCCGAAAACTATAAAACATTGTTGAAAGAAATCAAAGAAGACACAAAGAAATGGAAAGATATTCCATGCTCTTGGATTGGAAGAATTAACATCGTTAAAATGTCCATACTTCCTAAAGCAATCTATAGATTCAATGCAATCCCTATCAAATTTCCAACAACATTTTTCACAAAAATAGAACAAAGAATCCCAAAATTTATATGGAACAACAAAAGACCCCAAATAGCCAAAGGATTCCTGAGAAAAAAGAACAAAGCTGGAGGTGTCACGCTCCCTGATTTCAAAATATACCACAAAGCCATAGTAACCAAAACAGCATGGTACTGGCACAAAATCAGACACACAGATCAATGGAACAGAATCAAGAGCCCAGAAATAAACCCACACGTTTATGGACAGCTAATATTCGATACGGGAGCCAAAAGCATACGATGGAGAAAGGAGAGTCTCTTCAGTAAATGGTGTTGGGAAAACTGGACAGCCACATGCAAAAGAATGAAAATATAACATTCCCTTACACCATGCACACAAATCAACTCAAAATGGATTAAAGACTTTAATGTAAGACCTGAAACCATGAGACTTCTAGAAGAAAACATAGGGAGTGCGCTCTATGACATTGGTCTGAGCAGCATATTTTCAAGTACCATGTCTGATCAGGCAAGGGAAACAAAAGAAAAAATGAACAAATAGGACTACATCAAACTGAATTTTCATTGGTTATGGATTTCATGAATACTTTCTTCTACTCTTTGCAATAAAGTAAAGGTATTTTGGTATTTTTTTAAAACATTGTGAAAACTTAAGGAATGCACATTATGTGTATCATTTCTAATGTGAAAAAATGTTTCATATTTCTCAGGTGTTTTGTTTTCAAGATATACTACATTTGTGCATCACTTTTATATAGCAATCATAAGGATTTTTTTTATTACTCTGCTGTGATATTATCATATGGTAGAATATGTCACAATGACAGAAGAATAAAATACTCTATTTGGTCAGAAAACCAGGATGGCAAAGAACAAGCTTCTCTTGGCTTCTGGGGAAATATATCTCAACCGTGGGAAAGAAAGATAAACTCTAAGGAAAAGAGAAGTTTTTTCGATCTTGGTTTAATATTCAGTCCTAGTCATACCTAGTTCAGCTGTCAGGAAGGAGACTAATTAGTGCCAGTGAAGACGGGAGTTTTTGTGATGCCAACTTTTGTCTTTTAAGAACTGGATTAAACTCAAAATCATTTCCCACACTCTGCAAAATGAAATGCTTTGACTATGTCTCAGCAAAGTCACAGATGAAATCATTTCCATCAGACTTTGACATTATATTTATAACTAGAGGTGAACAGTGAAGTGCAAAGTGGAGTAATTATCTAGGATAAGGCAGACCAATCAAACTTTGCTACGTGTGTTAGACTGCTGAGGCTACCATAATGAAATACCACAGACTGGGTGCTTGAAACAACAGATATTAATTTTCTCGCAGTTCTGGAAGCTAGAAGTTTATGATCAAAGTGCCAGCAAATTCAGTTTCTGATGAGAACTCTCTTCCTGACTTGTCGACGGCTGCCTTCTTGCTCTGTCGTCTCATGGCTTTTCCTCTCTGCTCAAGTGGAGAGAGAGACAGAACTCTGGTGTTGCTTTCTCTTTTTATAAGGACACCAGTTCTATCTGACTAGGGTCCCTCTCATAGGATCTCATTTAACCTTAAATACTTCCATAAAGGCCCTATCTCCAAATACAGTAGTGTTGGGGATTGGAGCTTCAAAATATGAATTTTGGGGGGACACAATTCAGTTGATAACACTGTGACAGGTTAAAAATTTGAGGCCCAAATGTTCTTTGCTTGACTGTTGTAGATACTGCAAAACTACAATATTCTTGTATACTTCATAAGTGTAGACTAAGCACAAAACTAAATTCTTTCTCTTGTATTAATTTCCATATACAACGTTTGTTATATTTGAATACTAATGATGTAGTAAAGGGCAATATATTAAAATCAGATTATCTTTAATCTATAAACAGTTGTTGAGAGGCAGTAAAAATGCACCTTATCCCTTCAGGATCAGTCTTGGAGCTGGTTGGAAAAACTGAATAATACAACTTATTGATGTCACTTTTCTCACTGTAATAACCAACGCATAGCACCTGGTTTGCTTGAAATTCAAACAGAGAGAAAATTATTTCAGTCTGTAATCCTCAGACCAAAACAAAACCTTTTTTTAATGCAAAAAGTACCTCCCTAGAAACCTTGGTATGGAGTTAAATTATGTAAGATGCAATCATACTATCCATTCTCCACCTTTCCAGACTCTAACATCCTCATTTGAACCCAAAGAAGCAGGATCCCCACCCCTGCATCCCAAACCTGCAGTTAGTGTGTATGGGTTGGTCTTGGAGATTAATTGTATGATTTGCTCAATAGTTTACAGCCTTGTATTCTTTTCCATATCTATAATTGCATCTTTTAAATTATATTAGCACCCGATAGCACCCCATTATTTGTTCTAATAAGGAGAAAGGAAGAGAGTTTGCATGAAGAGAAGATCAAATGCCAATTCTGCCCAGCACATGAAAATGGTTGGGTAATCATTTGGATCGAGAAAATGGTGGGATAATCCCCTAACATACATCTCACAATAGCATATACCCTGAAGAAACTACATTCACATTTGTCTCACCAGTAGTGACTTAGTTTCAGAAAGTAATCATCTGTCACTTTCAATTAATGGCAAAGTTTGAATTATTTCTATTTAGCTGTTTTGTTATATTCAATTTGTAAATTCATTCTGATAACATAGTTAAACAAAATACCTAAATATAGGGAGTTCATACTTAGTTTTATGTCTGCACACTTAGCAGGTTGTAATCTTTTAACGTCTAAAAAATATATGAACTTGTTAAACATCACCAGCTTTGGCTTATTTTGACTTTTTTCTTTTTGCAAGAGGAGTTCCTCAGCCCTTGACTGAATGGAAACTTCAATGCCTTCCTCTCAAAGGAAGAGAATTAGGGTAGTTTATTCTAAGAGTCTCTAGGTTTCCATTTCTCCAGGGTCTCATTTTTAATTGCTTATCATTTGGACTCCAAATAAATACTCCATTGAGACTTTTACATAAAGACTACTATGAGAAAATAACACAAATAGAGATTTTGATAAGTTGGGAAAAAGTTGGAAGACACAGTAGCTATAAAAGAAGAGGATAGTGAGGACCCTGAATATTGGTCCTCCCTAATCCATCAGTGTTGTGGGATGAATTGTTACCCCCAAAAAGATATGTCCGTACTCCAGAACCTGTGAATACAACCTTTTTTCAAACAAGGGTCTTTGAAGATGTAATTAAGGATCTTGAGATGGGTCATCCTGGATTAAGGTGATCCCCAAATCCAGTGACAAGTGTCCTTATAGGAAGAGGTGAAGACACACAGGAAAAGGTCGTGTGAAGATGGAGGCAAAGATTGGAGTGATGAAGCCACAAGCCAAGGAACACCTGGAGGCACCAGAAGTTGGAAGACACAGGAGAGAATTTTCTCTTAGAAACTTCAGAGGGAGTGTGGCCCTGCTAACACTTTGATTTTGGATTTCTGGCCTCCATAGCTATAAGTCAATAAATTTCTGTCATCTTAAGCCAGCAAATGGGTGGGGATTTATTACAGCAGCTTTAAGAAAGTAATATAGTCAGTAAGCCAGAAAAGTGACTTGGTATTGAGACCGTAGCCAGGAGCCATGGGCAAAAGTGTGAAGAAAATTGCATCATTCTTGCACCCAGGAGCCAGGTTGAATCAGAGTCCTCATTGGTCAGTTTACTGCACAGGTGTCAAATGTGTGGGAACTCTGGCTTCCACCAAGTGGCCTCCATGAGGAATTTCTGAGGGGGCATGTACTTCTTCCATATTTTAAACTTTGCTTTCTTGCCTCTCTATCATCAACGTATGGGTGTTTCAGTAGAAGTATAAGCCCAAAATGTCCTGTCTGCAATGACCATGTAATACACCACTTCACCGAGCTGCTTCATTCCTTCTAGAGCAAAAACCAAGGATAGTCAAAGAGACAGTAGTTAAGAGAATATGTATAGGAAGCAATATGTGTATGAATAGCTACCCAGAAACTCAAATTAGCAGGAGAAGTATTGTACGAACCTGAAAAGTATTAATCCTTTGAGGTATCATGACAAGAGAGATGGACTTGAACTTAGCTACATGTGCTCACAAGTGGCAGAGAGAAGAAATCTCTTTAGATTAATTGGAACATCATTTTGAGGTCAGTTGCAGGGGTATATTCTGGTTATCGAGACTATCAGCTCACTTATTCATGCATTCTGTGGTTCTGCTTTAAGACAATAATGGGGTAGAATAATCTCAAGTGTAATCTGTTAAAGAGGTCTGGTAATTAGAGGAATTTGGGACAAAACATGTGCCAAATTTACATTTATTAACTCAAAAGAATATTTGTTGTGCCAGGCCCTTTTTTAACTCCTGGGGATACATTAAAGAATGACACTCATACAGTAGGTTCCCTCATAAAGCTGTCTCTACATCTATACTTCTAAAAAGTAAACTTCTGTCTAAAGCACACTAGGTAAATCTATCTTTGACCTATGAGTTTCAGACTTTGTTTGCTCAGTCCTATATAGCTGCTGTTTTGAAGGCCATCATTCATTTTATGTCTTTATGTCTCTCGTATGCCCTCAAAAGGCATAAAAAAGCCACTGAGTTTGTTTTTATCCATAAATTACCTTAAAGCCTCTGAAAGGTCCATGTTGCAGCTCCACTGTGCTCCCAGCACTGCTCTGAGAATGCAAGGCAAAGAGGCTTCTTTACCCCCACAATTGATTTGACCCCACTAATAATACCTTCCATTTGTCTATAACATTTTTATCTTTTTTGAGGAACTTTCACACTTGTCTCACTTCATCCTCACAAGGGATCAAATTCCAAGGCCAAATAGTTCTCTACATTGCCAGCTGGCTTCTTGAATTTCTGGCTTTGATTTCCCAGTGTGCCACAAAATATTGAACAGGGAAGTTAAACAGGAACTTCCTGGGACCGTATTTCTGTCCCAGGCAAAGGCAATTCACATTCTTCTACAATTTATTATTCTCACCCATAAGCAGAGAAACAATTTTTGCTCATCAAGAGAGTCCTAACTTCGAGTTAATATGTCAGAGAATCAGTCTGATTAGGAAACCCAGGCAGATGTATATTATGACATCAGAAATGATTCTGCTGTGAGGGACACAGCTGCTCAATTTTCCTCTTATTCTCTCCTTTCCGAGGAAAGTGGTGTCCTGGACCTTCACTTGCCACTATGGTGAACAGACAAGCATCACGCATCACATTTTCAGGAAGAAGGTTGCCGTAACATTTTGCAACATGCTTGGATGTCCTGGATATCAGAAGACCAACCAGAAGGTCAGAAACTGAAAATTGGTTTGCAGAATAGTTTGAGTGAATGTCTTAAGGTTACAAAGGTAAATGCTATCAGTATTTTTTTTGTATATTTCAACCTTTAGAAGTGAAAATATAATGGAAATGAAAGTAGAGACAGCAGTTAAAATTTGATTTACTCTTTGCACTGGTAGATTTTAAGGATTCCTCAGAAAATCTTAAAACTGACAAACATATTTTATAGTATTTTAAATGAAATGATGTTCAAAGTTTCTTTTTCTTAGAATTAGTGATAAAGAAGAAGATAAAACTTAGTATTTCCCAAGAAGTTAACTGTTTTTTCAAGACAATTGAAGTATTATTAATTTATGTTGGTGGTAGAGAATTATAAGATTCAGAGTAGATGATACATATTCAAGATCAACATACAAAATAGGTCAGATTTAATAGTTTCAAAATGTAAATGGTATAGAAAGAATCTTAAAATAAAATATAAAAGACAAGATTTTTTCAGCTTTATGATACAAATGCTATGAAATTGATCTAATATCAAATGTACATGCTATCTCTTCACTGGATACTTACTTTGTAAACTCTTCAAGACTTAGGAATAGAGCAGGGGCTGCCTATATGCTCCGCTCTGGCAGCCCAGGGTTTTACTGGTTCAGATCCCGGGTGCGGACATGGCACCACTCATCAGGCCATGCTGAGGTGGTATCCCACATAGCACAACTAGAAAGACATACAATTATGCACTGGAGGGCTTTGGGGAGAAGAAGAAAACAAAAAGATTGGCAACAGATGTTAGCTCAGGTGCCAATCTTGAAGAAAAAAAAGAAAAGAAATAGGGCAGAGTGTGAAGAAATGGATCTCTCTTCTAATTCTTGGTGAGAGTGTAAATAATGATTTTGGAATGAAATTTAGCAATAAATATCAAGTCTAAAATAATGTCCATACCCTGACACCCAGAAATCATGCTTCCAAGAAGCTGATCATAAAATAATGCAAGATATATTAGAAAATGAAAGCGTTCTAAATATCCAACAAGGAATCATTCAGCACTTTATAGTACATACCATATAATTATATGATATAGTTATGCATAATGGAATATTATATAGTATGAAGAAATATGTTTTCAAAACTTCTAATAACATGACCAAATGCTTATAACTAATATTCACAAAAATTTTGGAAACTAAAATTGAACGAAGAGTATGACCTCAAATATAATTTTTAAGAGTTTATATTTGTGATGAAGGAATTATGAATGACTTTTGAAAACCACCACATTTACTTTTATTATTAAAGCTTTCCAATAACTTAATTTCCAAAATACTGTAAAATTGTCAGAAAACTGGATTTTCATGTAAAGAAACCCTTAAAGAGCTAAGCTTAGGAGTAGCGGAGCAGTGAGTGATGGTGATTTATTTTAACATACATTAAGTAACTAAATTTCTGAAATATTGCTGTAAATCCTATAGGATGCCTTGGGAATTGTACTTACCAAGGGGATTGTCTACAGAGGGAAGCGATGGCTCATAGCGGCCTTTTATTTCATTGTCTCATGTCTTTTTCGAAATGTCAAGTATATCAAAATTTGTGACTGTCTCTTGGTCCTCACTTACCAAAGAGTAACTATCTCTGAAGAATACTCTTGGTGGGAATATTCAGGGACAAAGTCCTCTCCATACTGTGAGAAAGAGCTGGGTTGACTGTTTTCCATCTGCCATACTGTCTCAAAAACTGTCCTTTAGGATTTTGAACGTGAAGCTCTTACCATATCGAAAAAATTTCTCTGATCTGATATTTCAAATGAATTATTTCATAATATTTAATGACTCACAAATAAACAAAAGACTCACTAAATTAAGCTAGTTAATAGTTCCTTTATCAGCTAAGTCAGAAAGTTTCAGGATAGGAAAAAAGAGCTATGTGAATAGAAGAAAGTGAGAAGCCATATTTTTTTTTAAATTTTTTTAAAGATTTTATTTTTTTCTTTTTCTCCCCAACGCCCCCCAGTACATAGTTGTATATTCTTCGTTGTGGGTCCTTCTAGTTGTGGCATGTGGGACGCTGCCTCAGCGTGGTCTGATGAGCAGTGCCATGTCCGCGCCCAGGATTCGAACCAACGAAACACTGGGCCGCATGCGGCAGAGCGCGCGAACTTAACCACTCGGCCACGGGGCCAGCCCCAAGAAGCCATATTTACAGAAGACCCGGGCTGAACTCTAGCAGTGATGGCGGAGGGATACTGCAACATTTTGATCTAGATTGTCTTGTTTCTTTCCTTTCTAAAGTGCTATCACAGGACGCATCTGGCTCACCATGAAGGAGAGCACATTGGATCAGTGCCCTTGCTAAAAAATAGATTCCACATCCAGAAAAGCACATTGAGGAGAGTTTACAAGGAAAACCAACAAGTGTTGGCAAAAATTCTAGGGTTGGAAAAATCCTAGGGTTGGTGACAGTAGGAAACTTGCAATGTTTAAACTTGAAGCCAAGAAAAAGGAGTAATTACTTGGAAATCAGAGAAAACAGCTATAGGAGAAGGCCACATGACAGGAGATAGAAGCTGTGGCCTTTTGTAGAAAGACACTGTCAACTGCTGTGATCTGTCCAGGAGGTAGCCAGTAGGATGAATAATCTGATCTCTTTCTCCTCCTTGCCTCTCATGGACCAAATCCAAGTCTGAAAGCGAATCTGTTGATACAATCCAGAAAGGTTAGCCTCAGGGTCACGGAATAAAATGAAGAAGGGATGGAGCATAAATCTGAAAAATGGAAATTATTCAGCAAATAGGTATTTTTAGTGATGATATCCTTTTCATTTCATACTCAGTCTTTTTCCTTAATATAGGTTACAGCTATAGATATGAAGAAAAATCCAGCATTTTAACTGGGTAAGAAGGAATAATGACACCCCTAGGGGAGAGGGCCAAAAGTAGCTGGTATTTCATCTATTTTAACAGTCCTGTCCACAAGTTAGATCATTATGGCTGGAAGTGAAAGAGCCAGAGACTGGTGAAAACTTTTTCATGAAGACTTGGCAAGATTCTAGACACAAGCAGAGTACCTTCAAGGTCCAGATGACAAAGTGTGGCTAAAAGCTGGGAACCAGAGCCTTTTCAGCTTCTCTTCCGGGAACCCATCCAGTACATTGGAGGCTTTCATAGCCAGCCTGGATACTGGGCTTTTCATGGCAAGCAGAGTCAGCAGTGAGCCTTCACCAGTAGCTTACACAAGGAAAAGACGGAGCGTAGAATGAAGAAAAGGGCAAACAATACTTGATAACTGACTTCAACAAGAGATATCACCACCTAATAGCAGCTTCTAAACTGTGGCTCCAAATCAACTGTACTAAAAGACTGGGGAGAGGAGTGGTTGAGAGGAGAAGGGAGAAAATAAAGAGAGATATGCCCTTGGCCTAGTGGGATTACTGTCCTTGATCTTGGGTTTCCTGCTGTATCTATCTGCATCTGCTGCCAAAGGGCTGGCCCAGGGCTGGGGTACCCACTTCTGCCAGAGAGGAGTTATGGAGGAGAGATGATATTTGCAATAGAAGGGAGTTTACAACTTTGAACAATCTGTTAAAAATCACCCTTGAAAATGTTTGCCACTTTTTAGCATAGCGTTGGTTGTTTTTCCCATCTGTCTCTGACAAGCTGTTAAAACTTTGAGGCTCATAGGCAGCAATCTTTGAGGACACCCAGTAACAGTATGGGGATATATGGACAGGTTCTAATCTCCTAAAATCAGGCTTGTATCAATTTATGTTCCCATAATTTATTCATTTACAATCAAACTGACCTCATTTTATGGTCAAGATTGGTGAGCCTTAACATAGATGAATCCAGAAGGCATTGTGCTAAGTGAAATAAGACAAAAGGAGAATGTCAAATATTGATGTTACCACTTACATGTGAGATCTAAAAAACGAAAAGTAAATTTTATAGAAACAGAGAAGAGAATAGTAGTTGCCAGGGGCTAGGGGAGGGGGAAACAGGGAGATACAGGTTAAAGGGCACAAATTTCCAATTATAAGAAGAGTAAGTTCTGAGGGTCTAATGTACAGCATGCTGACTATAGTTAATAATACGGTCTTGTATGCTTGAAAGTTATTGAAAGTAGATCTTAAGTATTCTCACCTCACACAAAAAAGTGATACCTGTGTTAACTACGTGAGGTGATGGATGTATTAATTATTTTGATCTTGTTAGTTATTCTACATTGGGTATGTATATTAAATTATTATGTTTTACGCTTTAAATATATAACATTATAGTTGTCAATTATTGTTCAATGGAGTTAAAAACAAAGATTGGTGAGTCCTGGGACACAGGGATATGATTATCATCCATCCTAAAGACTAAAGTTTGGACAATGTGAAAGTCCAAATAAGGGCCTAGCATGCAGAGCTGTCCCTGGCCCCTAGTTTCTATAAACGACTTTGCAAACTAATGTGTTATTACCTTATTTTGGATGTGGCAATTTACAATACAAACTACTACACAATTATTTTTAGGAGGCGAGGAAAGGGGAATAGGGCTCTACATTTTTTACATTTCTGTGCACTACAGAGGAATATGATAGAAATAGAAGGCAGGGTGGCACCACTTGAAAAAAGCAAACTATTTTAAATTTATCCTATCTTTGATCCTTATCCTCATTCAAGACTTCTCAGTCATGTTTCCCATTGTGATGAGAAGTCAGAGAAGAAAAGAAGAAAATGAGTGATAAGGCAAGGGTCGGTGACGTTCTGAAATTCACTTCACTTATGGGTGAATATATTTCTTTTATTCAGGCAAGCATATGGAGATCTACGTTTGCATCTTTGAATTGTAGTAGGCAGATCTATTCAACGCATTGCTAGGAGGCATCCACTGAACAGCCCAGATGCTAGGTGGGTACTGTTTCTGTAACTTAATTGATAGAATTACACTTGGCGTTACTGCGGAATAATTCCATCAGTTTTGTTGTATCTTGATCCCTGCTTTTGGAAAGGGGGCAATTGAGTCATTAGTATCATATAGATACTAAATATAATTTTGAAGTAAATATATTAATCCCTATGTCCTCACCATAATAAAACTGTTTATTCCTTCTCTATAGGTTCGAGTTTACCACATTCTTGTGTTCACTTTAACACAATATATGTTGTAAAACTGCTATTTTCTTTCAAATTGTATATGACAGAATAACAGAAGTGGAAGTGATTCAAGTGACCTTTGTGATGTGGTTGCTTACTGGAAAAGGTGATTTATTTGAAATAATCTTTAGAAAGATTGATATATGATGGGACATTTGCACAAAATTAATAATTTAAGTAATTTTAAAAAGGACATGAATAGAAAAATGATGACAAAAATAAAGGAACTTTATAAATGGTCTGTTGATTAGCGAATATCGACCTCAAACTACAAAAAGTTCAAGTTTTGAGGGCCAAATATATATTGATAGTGAAATCATTATATCTTTCACCTGAATGAGGGAAAATTAAATGATATTATATGAGGGAAATGGAGTTTAGGTTCCATTTTGCAGTTTTGTGTATGGGAGCATGTTTAAGAGCATAATTTAGTTTACTGCTTCTTGGGGGTGTGTTTTCAAATGTAATGTACTTCATATTGGGGAGCTAGGAAATATTAATTTCCTAGATTTAAGGAAGCCAAAAGACAAAACAAATTAGCTAATATGCTATTATGAAAGCAGGGTTGTATTTATGATGATGGAAAGTGCTCTGAAGATACACATAATTTAAAAAAATATTATTATATATGGGTCCTCTAACCACTGTGTCCCAAATCAAAGAATTATGTTTACCATTGAGACAGTTTTTATACACCATATATACAGAGATACATATACACAGAAATACCAAAATATTACTAACCATTTGTTGCTTTCATTGACCTTGTTTTTCCCTTCCAAGTCTCTAAAAAATATTAAGCATCATCTGTACACTGACAAAGTGTTGTTTTTGTGTATGTGTGTTGTAGATGGTCGGCTTTGCTCTCATTCAGCTCTGCTGTACCCTCTCTGGCTTGTGCAGAGGATGTTGAGCAGCAATGCAAAATCATCTTAAAGAACTGATTTTCTGTCTCCCGTAACGTTTAGAAAAAGAGATGAAGAAAATGCAAAAATTTTAGTGAACTTTGGGACCCTCAGAATGTTAAGAACCAATAATAAAACTCAGGCAGTGGAGAATAAAAGTTTATCAAGGCATCTTGGGGCCTCTGTGAACATAACAGCCTTTGCGAGTCCCTTTATCTCCCTTTCTTTCTGTTTAAATCATTTGGAAAAACAAAATTCTTTGGAAAGTCTGTAAAGTATTTCTTCAATACCTAAAAAGTGAGAAAATTTACTTACTAAAATATAAGTTTTTTCTTTAATATAGCTGAGTATCTGAAAGTCTGAGAACGAAATAGTGAATGGGATATTTCAATATGAGTGTTAGACAATCTATAGAGGACTGGAAAAAAAGGTTTTCAAATCTTTGCCTAATATTCACCTCAAGGGTATAAAAAGGGTGGCAATCGAAAAAGAAGACCAAAAAACCACATTTCTTTGGATAAATTTGTTGGAGTGTTGTGGAATTTTTTCCCTCTTTGCCCCCAAGTGAAGTGGGAGAAACTACAATGGGGTGACTCAGAAAACTTGATACAAGTGTCCTGGTGTTTGCAGGACACAGAATTCTGGTTTCTACAGTGTCCTGAGAAGCTTAAATGTTCAATGCATAGACTGTGGCTAACAATGGAGATAATATTGGAGAATGAGAGCGAGAGAGGAGAGAAGAGAGAAACTGACCTACCTGGCGATATGGGCTGAATTGTTTGCCCCTCAAAATTTATATGTTGGAATTCTAACCCCTAATTCCTCAGAATATGACTATATTTCGAGATAGGATCTTTAAAGAGGTAATTAAACTGAATGAAGTTTTTAAGATGGGCCCCAATTCATATGACTGATGTTCTTATAAGCAGAGGAGATTAGAAAAAAAAAAAAAAGAAGAGGCGATTAAGACAAAGACACAGAGAGGTAACACTATATGAGGACACTAAAAGAATATGGTCATCTATAAGCCAAGGAGAGAGGTCTCGACATTGGCAACACCTTGATCTTGGACTTCCAGCCTCTAGAACTGTGAGGAAGTAAATTTCTGTTTTTTAATCCACGCAGTTTGTGGTACCTTATTACCGACGCCCTAGCAAACAAATACAACTGGGAATTGGCTAAATTTCTGCTTCAAATGTGAAAGAATGATATGTGGTTACTTTTGAAGGACCAATATGGGCCCCATGGAAAAGAGTAGACTTGGTCAATGTGGTCAGTGAACCATAACTGAGAGGGCACTGTAGCCCAACAAATGAGGTAGACAGAGAAGTACCCAGGGGTTGAAGGATGAAATTAATCCTATTTGTGACAGGTCGAGGCAGGGGGGATATTCTCAGCAAGGAAATCCTGGAGAAGCAGAATTTATTTCCATGAGAGAAAGAGTCAGCTTAGAAAATCCAATTTTAGAGGAAACCAATGCAAGATGACAGCAGTACATCAAGTAGAACATTTCTTGCTTCCTACATTGTCTTCTTTTTTCAATACATTTTCAAACACTGAAGAAGTCAGAGCCATGGTGAGCAAGTTAGTAGAGAGGAGGAGCAGAAAGGGTTCACTTCTCCCACCACTACTATTTGTCCTGAAGCAGTATTGGGAGGGAAGAGGGGTAGGGTCTTAAATTTAAAGTTTGAAGAGTAGATTATTAATTTAGATTGGATATTTTACCTATTGAACAACTTGTGAAATTAAAGATGAGCAAAAGTCTATTATTATGTAGAAGTGATTTGAAAAGTGATGGAACCAGAGTGAAGCCTTACCCTGGGGCAAAGAAATGGGTGGAAAAATAAAATACTGTCTACTTATTCTCTGCAGAGTTTTGCAGGTGCAATGTTAGGATTATGTTAAGTATGTGCCTTGATGAAAGTTGATTCCAAACATGATGAATTGCTCTTAATAAGTACTTGGGAAATTCTTGAAAATTGAACTGACAGGAGCTATTAGGCTCTTTCAAATATATTATGCCATTTAATCCTCTTAGAAGCCCTGCAAAATCTCCATTTTATAGTTGTATACAATTAAGATAACTTCTCTATTTCCTACAAATTGTAAATAAAAGAGCTTGGAATTTGAACTGTAGTACAAAGTCTTCCCCTAAAGTCTAGACACTTTCAACTATGCCTGACTTTATTCCCATTTATGACTTGGTAATTTCTCAATAAACAGTTTTAAAAATAAAAGTGATGTAAAATTCCATCCTAGTTATTCATGAAATAAAACTTTAGCAATTATCAGTAATTTGACTATTTTAATTAATTCATAAATTTTTATAAAGCATTTCTGTTTACTCAGAAATATGCCACCTACTGTATTTTATTGAAAGAAGAAAACACAACCATTATCTTCAATGGACTCACTATTTAATAGAAGAGGAATTTTATAATGTGAAACATCCAGAGAACAGTTCAGATAATCCCTAAGACACTTCTTTGAGGAATATTCACATGCACTAAGACAAGAAAAGTTTGAAACTGGTTTGGAAGGCATGGAAGATTTATCAAAGCACCTGATAAAATACAGGATAGATATTAGAAAGTCTAGATATTTGAAGATATTGGAAAGTAGCTAAAGAAAGTAAATTCAAAGTATATTGGACATTATAAATATTTCAATCAAGGATTCATATTTGAAAGGATATAGGTCTTGGGCTTTTCAAAAGATCTTTTTTTCTGTTGAATTAATATATAATTTAGGGATAGAAAAGCATTTAGTTTTATCTTTGATCTCTTTTTGCCTTATCTTTGTTAGTTTTCAAAGCTATAAGTTCGTATACATGTCAAATATTACCCCATATATAGACATTTGCATTCTGATGATATCGAAGCTGAGAAAGCACTATATATCCTGTTGTATATAACAAATATGTATTTATAGCCTTCAAAACTGTATTTCCTAAATTGTACTCTGAGAAATCAGTATATGCACTCATAGAGTTTAGCAGGTTTTGTGTACCAAAAATGCACTAAATAATTTCAGAGTTAATTTGGGAAAAACTGAAGTAACAAAAGCTAACCAGTGTTTATATTCCATAACTTTATTTACAGTATTTAACATACAAATGTGGATTGTGAACTCCCACGGGAATATGTCCTATGCAGCTTTTCAAAATATCATTTGACCATGGAAAATGCTTTTGTAAGAACTTTTGGTATCATTAGGGATTTAAATGTGCCTTGGGTCACAGTTCTAAAACATATTTAAATGAAATATAGGTCAATGTGGCAAATATTCAGAACTGAAGTATATTAATTAAAGTGGTAATATTGCATTTCATATAAATTATAAAATAGTTTATTAAACTACCTAAAATGTCACCATCATAACATAACCTCTGCTGAAATCGCAAGCCTAATTATTTAGAGATCTGGGCTAAGATGCCTAACAGTGTCCTAACGCCTGAGACAAACCGAACAAGAGTCATGAAGTTTCATAACACTTTCACTGTAATTAATAATTAGAATAAAATTTAATATAATATGTAGAATATAATTCAATAATTTTAATAATTATATCATTCTTTGCAGGCTAGGACTACAGCAAAAGTGAAGTGAATGACACACCTGCCTCAGGTGCAAAATTTAAGGGGATGTCAAAAACTCAGTAATCAAGAGGAATCATATTTTAATGCAATATTTTAAAAAATAAAAGTTAATTCGAGAATCTATGCTGAAAAAAAGTCAAATTTTAAATCAAGATAGAATTAGTATAATTGAATTGTATAATTGAATTTTTCTTTTCCTTAGGCTCCAATATGACTGCTTAAGGTACTAGTTCTTTGCCATAGTTTTCTCCATAGTTCAGGTAGAAATGACCTAAAATAAAATACATTAATATATATTTTTGAACATAAAACTGATCTCATGGAAAAATAGCATAAAATTTTGTTGGATTTCTCATTGGTGTTCTGATTTATTATCTCAATCTTATAGAGAAAAAATGATGAATCAACCATTTCCACTGGTTTTTAAAAAGTTTCCCTCAAAGACTCTTTTCCCAAAGATATTTGTATGTTTTCAAATATGTAATAGGGAAATATCTTTATATCTATATTTATAAAAATCTCTTATTAACGGAATCCATCTTTTATGGCACCAATTCTTACAACAGCTCAAGATAGATATTTTGACAGAGCATTTATGCTGTTTGGTAGGTAGCTAACGTATATGGAAAATTCCTTCAGCAGCACTTGGTAGGTCCCTAGCGGCATAAAAAAAATCTAGAACCTATCTAAGCAGTCATTTGCAATTTGCCCACTAGGAAAATCTGTTTTGTACAGATTGTGTATTTATTTGAGCAGTGTAACAGATGTAGAGTATATTTTGTCTTACACTATTTTTCCTTATGTTTAATTGTAACTTACAGCCAGAAAGAAGATGTAAAATACAATCAAGTGGGGGAGAAAAACACATTTAGAAAAGCAATTTTGATCATAAGCATTTGGTATCTATAGAAACTGTTATGTTGGAAATGGGTTTGCCATTTCAGCGGTCGAGTTAATGAAGGTATCATTAGATCTATATTTTAACACAGCCATTTCATTACATATTACACTTTAAGCAGCTGAGCTGTTACATTGCTAATTTAACTTTGCAGAATATTGGAACTGGATATTCTTTATTTCATAGGGAACAAAAGGAATACTGAATATTTGAGATAAGCAATTTTTCTATTTAGAAACAAGCTACAGTGTGGTGGTGAGATCTTGTAATGAACAGATCCCTCAACACAAACTGAGTCCTGCCTTTTCCAGGAAAGGCAAACAAAATCCATGAGGCTACCAGAACTGGCTATAATCTGGAAGAATGTACAGGTGTTAAATTAGCTAAAGGAAATGTTTCTCCAGTTCCTGAAAGCTGAGCACCATATGGAATATTACAGTATTTCTTAAACAACAATCAAAAGCTAGGGGAAAAAAAAAGAAAAAAGAAAAAAGATTACATGGTTCAACTCCAAGCTGTTTTCTAATTGCTATTCATAAATTTCCATATACCATGAAAACAAGTCTCTGGGCCTAGAGATTAACTAACCCTTCCTTCAATTTGTATGCAAAATTTTCCAGACTCTGTTATGAATGAGAGAAGCAGAAGGACTTCCTATGCCATCGGCTCTGTGTTTTCAAGGTAGTGGCCCTTTAGGGCCTGAGCCCTGATCTACCACCCATCCTTCCACCCCTGCCCCTACTATACTAGGACTAGGTAAAAAGACTATGCTTATTACAATATTTTATCATCCTCTTTGGTCTTCCTCAGAACAAACACAAAGAGCGATTTTTTTGATAATGCTAAATGAGTCTCTACCTTCAAATTAAGCTCCATTATACTGATCACCTTTATCACTTTCTAGAGGACATTTCTAGGTGAGCTGTAGTTGGATCTGCCATTTAAATCCAATGGTGCTATCCACCTAATAAGTTACCTATGCTTATCACTGACAGAAAAGGAAAAAAAAAAAAGGATATCTTTTCAAGAATACTGAAGGAACAGTGAGAAGCATATTTTCCCATCAATGTCTGCATTTCAAAGGGTGACTATAATCTTTTAGAGAGATATTCATTGTTATATATATATTTTTTCTCTAATTGCTACCTCTCTGAAAGAAGGCATATCCAGCAAGAGTCATCAAGCTAAAGCATTTACATGAGTATACTGCATAAGTATAAGTATATACTTATAAGTATAAGCTCAGCTATCCAGGCTACAGGTGAATGAGAACTAGGAAGAATGAATGAAATAATATGTTTCAAATTTAAAAGATCCATGGGCCAATAAGTCCCATGTCAGATTTTTAACCCTCCCATTACTCTCTGTTTGTGCTGTGTTATTCAGTTTTTCTTCTCTCCTTCTCTCTGTAAGACTCAGTTGCTCCCTCTTGGTTTCCTCTGCTCTACCTTAATATGATGGCAAATCTGATGTTCTAGTTGTATAAGATAAAACACAGCTCCTCACTCCTCAACAAACTCTATTAACTTTTTATTTAACCCCAAGTGGTCTTCAGGAAACTTTATGTGAGATAGCCACCACAAACAAAGGGCATTCTGATTGTCTGAAAGTTTGATTTATTGTTCTGACTACATAATATATCTCTGTTGCACAAAGGAAAAACCTATTCTCCTCTCTCTTACATTTCAAGAGAAAATTCTGGACACTCTAAATGCCAGACACTGCAATGTTTCTAGTCATTGTGGACTGAATCTGTAAGAACAACAAAAATAAATGATGAGGACTTAAAATTTAATATATGGGAAAGTATAATTATTGACCCAGCCATTTGCTGTGTCAGGCACTGTGCTAGCCTATGAAGTATAAATTTAATTGTCATCCTCAAGAAACTAAGTTTTTTAGGTCAAAGACACGTAAACCAATGTATTGATTAAGACCCTACCGGAAATGAATGCCACAGTCAAAGGGGTAAATGATTAAAGTTTAATGAAAGGACTATTTAAAAGGAAATGAACAGGAGAGAGAAGAGGCAGGTGGTACCCAAAGCAGAAAGCATCTAACACCCTATACATGGATGGGCAGAATAAAGTGGATCAGGAGGGGCAAAACGAAATATCCAGGATGTCAGAAAATTAGTTAGTAAGTAAAATAGGAGAATACCCAGGGAACCTTGGAATCACAGAGGATTGGTGGGTGGAGACTGAGGAGGATATGGAAATGGAAGGGAACAATCTCATTCCTTTCTTGTGTGATGGTCCCTTCTACTATCCATGACACTTTGTAATGACTCCACTTCTAGTTCGGGAGTGAGGAGGTGATACTGCTCATGACTGTGAATTGTTTTATGTACAGATAATAGAACAGTGATGTATTTGTATTTTTTAGAATATACAGGATAGTTCTTTAATTTTTCCTTTGTAATGTACATACCCCAAAGAGTAGCTGGAACAGCTTTTCCCATAACTTCCATCTTATAGAGCCTCTACTGTTTGCTTCTCTCTGCAAGCCTCTTCTTTTGTCGCCCTGAGCAGAATACTTCTTTGGACAATATTAAGCAAATATGGCAAGTGATTTTAGTTAAATAATTAGTAGTTTGCCTTTTTGGCTCTCTAATTCTAAAGGGATTACTTAAATAACCTGTATGGACTGAATGTTTGCATCCTCCTGAAATTCATATGTTGAAGCCCTAACTCCAATGTGACTATATTTGGAGATAAGGCCTTTATGGAAGCAATGAAAGTTAAATGAGGTCGCAGCATAGGGCCCTCATTCCATTGCATTAATATCCTTTTAACAAGAGATATCAGAGCTCTCTCTCTCTCCCTCTCTCTCTCCCCTCCTTGCCTCTCTCTCTCTCCCCCCCTTGCCTCTTCTCTCTCTACCATGTGAACACAGTGAGAAGATGGCCACCTGCAAGTCAGAAAGAGAGTTCTTATCAGAAACCAAATCAGCCAGTGCCTTGATCCTAGACTTCCCAGCCTCCAGAAGTGTGAGAAAACAACTTCCTATAGTTTAAGCCACATAGTCTCTGGAATTTTGTTATGACAGCCTGAGCTGACTAATATAGAACCAGAAAACTACATCGCTATATTGTTGACTAGCTTACTAAAAATAAAAAGTTAAGGGGAAAAAACCCACCCAAATCCGCAAGTAGAATTTGGATCAAAATCAAACATGCTCAGATCAGGAGAATTTTCCTAGAATAGGTGATGCCCTAACTGAGCTTCAAAAGATGAAAAAGAGTTTAGTTAATCAAAAGTGAAAAGAAAAGTCATTTCATGAACCAAGGTCACATGAAGAAGACATAGAGGTGAAAAACAGCATAATGGTGCAGAAATGCAAGGAGTTGGTGAGTGAAAACGTTTGAAACAAAGAAGAACCGGAGATGAGGTTACCAGGGGGCAGATCAGATGCCTAAAAATTATTTGAAAAATTGCGATATACACATGTAATGAAAATCCTTTGGAATATTTAGGCCTGTGAGTGTTTGCTCCCTATGTGTGCCCTCATCAAGCTTGCATATTTGGGACTAAGAGGACTCAGGAAATATTATCATATTGTTCTATTATTAAAGATCACCCTAAGGTGAACTTTGTCTCAATTTTTCTATTCATTTTATGAGACACACAAGCTTTGGCACATAAAAAGGTAAGGTTCAGATTTTTTCTATGTAGTTGTTTCAGCAGACATCAAAAACTCTCTATAGATTAAAATATACAATACACAGGAGTACAAGGAGGGGGCATATGGCAACATAAAGCTCAAATTAATTTAGTCTTCAGCTGGAAAGTTAGCCAAAACTCTGATCTTAGATTTTGTATTTTTAAAATGGTCTGTGACAATAATTTCCAATGATTAAATTATTTTAACATGAAAACAAACAGACCAAAATGTTGTATTAAGTAGTGAATAACCAAAAGTGCCACCTACATAGATATTTGTCTAGAGGAATGACTCCTTCAAGTAATTGATGGGTTTACTCTCCTGGTTAGAAAAAAAACTTAATAAAATATTTGGCAATATTTTACTCACACTAAGAAACACTTATACTTACATTTTGAGATTTCTGAATTCAAGAACATTCTTAAAATCCATGATGGCTGGCCAGACAACAGTCATAATGTAGTTGTTATTGCTTCAGCAAGCCTGAAATTAATCATAGTAGTTCATATTGTCCTCATATCAGTTGAGTTATGTGCATTATTTGTACTGAATGTGTTGTGCTTAATTGCTACTTAAAATATCCTTAAAAAGATGACACTGTAATTCAGCATGCAAACAAAAATGTGTGTGAGCAGAAAAATATGGCAACACAGCAGATTAATATATGATTGAAAAAGAAATCCATGGCAAGATAGAAGAAAAGTTCATTTGTAATAAGTGTAGAAAACAAGTTTCAAGTGATTTTTAAAAAAACAATGTGTTATGCATGAATTAGCTGTATTTCTTCTTTCTTGGTGTTACTTAAAATAGTGATGCATCTTACAGTTGATGCTGTCTTAGATGCATTGAAGTACAATGGAGAGATTTTCTTTTGCTAAACTGTGTTAATACAAGAAATATTGCCAACTTTACGATGCTCTGGGGCCATGTTTGAAATTTTAAAAATGGATCTTACTATATGCAATTGGTTTTAAGAAAGAACAGAAAATTATCCAGACTTTATATTTACATTGTAATACAGTTCTGAAACTGCTAAAATAAACATATGAAATCAGCAATCATTTTAAAATCAGAAAATTAGTTAAATGGTTTGGTTAGTTAATATATTCTTATACCACAGGGATGAGAAATGCTTAGAAAAATAAAGTGATGAAAACTAAGAGTGCAAGAAACGAAATTATACTTTAAGATGTGAATCAACTGATCCTTTTCTTAGTAGACTGATAATAGATTGCTTATACATGCATCGTTGATCGTGATATTTCAGCCCCTATTTTGGAATGGTAGGATCGGGCTGAATAGGTACATGCTACATGGTCTTTTACTATTTCTGCTTTCCCTCACTACAAATCTTAGTTAAAATAGGTAGAAAAGAGAATTCTGCTTTCAGTGTGACAGAGTGAATATCAAATCTTCCCACAAATGTCAGCTATAAACACTGGACCAATCCTCATGCAAGTAAGAGTTACAAATTCTGAGCAAAATACATAAAACAACTACCTAAGGGCTCTGGGAAATTAAATAAAAAGGGAAGGGTAGCCAAATATTGAAAGTAAGTCAAAACTTGGAGTGAGCAAAATGCATGAAGTGAATTCCCCAGTTTTGCTTTTGTTTCCCTGAGCTGGGGCCATAGTTGTGACTGCGATTGCAGTGTGGGAGCTGCAAAATGCTGATAAAAGAGCCTATGATCTATCATGCTTGAGAAATCAAGGGAAGGAAGACAGGGCAATAAAAGTCCACTGCAGATTGAGAGGAAAACCCTAGAAAGAGAAGAGTCAAGGAAGAGGACAAAGTCAATGCATAGGCTCAGGCCAAGTTTATAGCTGACCCCTGATCCTGTGTGAGGGAAACAGAAAGCAACTTTCAGCTAAGGCTGAAAGCACTGAACGAAGATCTGAACTGCCCTATGTCACTGAATGACATTTTTCAGTTTGAGTCTAAGCAAGTTAGTTGCCCATAAAACAAAAACATACATACTTTTGGGGGCAATATTGGGGAATTCATAATCTATGTAACATAGTATATAAAATGTTTGGGATAAAACTGACATCCTTAAAATACGCGAAGCAAAAACACATGATTCAGTCTCAAGAACAGGCAATAAACAGATGCCAATCTTGAGATGACCTGGATGTGGAATTATCAGAGAAGCTGATATAACTATGCTTAGAGGTCAGGTAAAGTAAAATACGATTATAATGAAAAACAGAAAGCTAGGAAATATTTGAAAAGAAGTAGAAAATATAAAAAGGACCAAATGCAATACCTAAAGTAAATTTTAGAATTGAGAAATCCATCCAAAACAAAAAATTCACTAGCTGCATTTAATAATGGAAGGGATATAATAGAAGAAAAAATGAAATTGAAGGCAGACATACAGAAATCATCCAATCAAAGGAAGAGAGACAAGACTGAAAGTTGTACAAAGCCTCAAGGACCTGTAGGTTAATATCAAAGGTCTTCTCTCTCAAAAGGAGAAGAGAGAGAGAATAAGGAAGACAAGATATTTGAGGAAACAGTGGCAGGACACTATAAAAATCCGATGAAATACGTAAATCTACAGGCTTAAGAAGTTAATTGAAACCCAAACAAAATAAATTTGAAGAAATTCACACCTAGGCTCATAAAAGTCAAACACTGAAAAGTAAGATAAAGTGAAAAATTTTGCAAAAATCTTGGAAGTAGTAGCATAGAATAAGCTCCGATTAATTTAAAATGATTGAAATCATACAAAGTATGTTCTCAGATCACAATAATATTACATTAAAAATAAATAATAAAATGTTTAGGAAACTCAAATATTTAGAAATTAAATCATACAATTCTAAATAATCTATTGGGCAAAGAAGATATTGCACAGAAAAGTAGAAAATATGTCACAATGAATGATTATAAAAACATGAAGTTTGTAGGACACAGGTAAAATAGTGTTTAAAAGGAATATTTTAGCTTTAAATTTGTTGTTTTATTCTTCGAGAAAAGTCTAAAATCAACAATGTTATATTCTACCTCAAGGCCAGGAAAAGAGGAGTAAAGTAAGTCCAAGCTTACAAATTCTACTCAATATTTAATTAAGAAATAATACTAATTCTACACAAGCTCTTCCTGAAGTTGGAAAGGCAGAGACATATTTTCCAATGAATTTTATAAGAATAACATTACCAAAACCAAAGACCTCACAAATAAATAAATCTACAGACCACCAATATCCCTCTTAACCGTACATATGTATCCATAATAACATAGTAGCAAATCAAACACAGCAATGTACCTGTATTAAAAAAAGGTAATACACAGTGACCAAGTAGAATTTATCCCATAAATACAAATATCAAACAAATTTGAAAATCAATCAATCTGATTTATCATAATAATTGAATAAAAAAGTTAAAAGCCTTATAACCAATTTCATAGATGCAGTAAAACCTTTTGAAAAAATTTATTAATGTATGTCTCAGAAAAGTAGTAATAATAATTTCCTCATTCTAATAAAAGGAATTAAAAAAAACTTACACAAACACGGAAATTTCATCAGAGAGTTGCTATAGTAACCTCATTTCAAATTCAAATGCTAATGATACAGACAGAACACTTGAAATACACTCACCACGTCTCATAGCTTTGCTTGTGTACTGTACTACGTTGGTCTACTCTTAAGCTAACAAGTCAACTAACAAATACCACCTCTAAGTATTCTTGACTTCAGATAACTATGCTTTGCCTCCTTTTCCTCAACTGTAACATAGGTATAATAATAATAATAATACTTATAGGATTTTTGTAGGATGAAATGAGTTAATTTATGCGAGATGCTTAGAATGCTTAGATGCTATGTACCTGGTACATAGCAAGTGCTTTGTGTGATATGATTAAAAATATAATAATTATCATATGAAACTGCTAATTGTCTCCATATGACAGAACTCGGCTAAGAATCCCACACTTTATCTTTCAGTCAGATTGGTGACATTTTAATATCTTCAAACTTGGTATTTTGTGAGGATTTTTCTTCACTCATACTGATTTCGTTTAAAATGACTACTTTTATTTATTGTAATATGAGGCTGTCTTGAATAAACTTTAGTGTCACCATTTTATATATTTATAATATTTATATTTTGTTGGCTCCAATCTGAGCTATAAAGCACATTTTGCAGAACCCGACATCACAGTAGTCACAATTTCGACAGCAATTGAGAAGATTTCATAATAGCAACAAAACATTGTTGAATATAGAAACATATAAATGATCATTTTATTCATCAAAAATATGAGTTTTGAGATAATAGAAGAGGATTGAGCAATTCTAAGTGCTTACTCACCTCACACAATAAGTACATGATGTAAGGATTGTTATCTGCATTTTGTAGATGAAAAAATAGAAACTAGGAGAGCTTGAGTGATGTGTGCAGGGCTCACAGTTAGCGAGGGAATGGATGCAAACCAGGTCTGCCTGACTGCGAATGCATTAGTATTTTGTGTATCATAGTAATGTGTCAGATGTATTACTTAATAAGTCTACAGCCAAAATGCGTTGCCTGCGCAAGACCCTTGCAATCGCCACATTCCCCAGGTGCCTGGGTCACATAGTCTGAAAACTGGTGTTTTCCACCACTTCACACTGCATGCTTTATCTGACTCTAAATTATCCATTACAGCTCTACAATAACACACATGATGCTCACTTCACTGGCTTCTTACAGCCCAGTAAAAACAATCCCTGAAAGCCTGCTTACCTCTTCAACTTTTGAGGAAACCGGACTATGCCCCTTCTGAGGTAGCATGCTTACACGTTTTCTGTTTCTTCCCAGCAGGTTTCATAGCATATATTGTAATGCTCCAGTTCATTAAGTCTTTTACTTGGAAATTAATTGCATCCTAGGAGCAGGTCCACCCCTCATAATTGACTATTTCCCTCCCTCTGCTTCTCCATGATTTATTCCAGTCATACGTGGCTCTAACTAAGATTATTTTCATTTGCTTTAAAAATTTCTGCTCTCTAGACACTCCCTGACAATCTGAGGTGCAAATTTACTCCTTCATGCTGACAACATGCAGTATATGCTTAAAATATGGGACATTTTTTCTTTTCAAATTGGAAATGCTTTATTTTCCTTATAAAAGTAATTCAAGTAACTAATACAAAAGAATTTAAGCTAGAAAACATAAGCCTCTCTGCCTCGCACCCTCACCTCCACAAGAAGTAAATGCACATTTAAAATTGGATAAATATAATCATATTCCATCTAAACAGTTTACACCTGTTTCACTAATACCCACCAAGAATAAGAGCGCCAGGGTCCACATATACTGACTATCAGTTAGGGTTCAAACAGAAAAACTGGAACCTCTAAATCTAAAACAGGAAATTAGAACCACAGATAGTGGAAAATTTGAGAAACCAAACAGAGGATAGTGAGACAACCCCGAGGTTAATAATGGAAGGAAGCTGCTGCTGTCACTGCTCAGATTGGATTGACAGCATATGACATGGGGGAGGGGGACACACTGGGAGTGGTGGCCTTGGTGGACAGAGTGTACCTTTAATGTCACTGACATTATTCAAAATTGCTAGCACATGGTTATATAAAAAAAACAGATTTACTTTTAGTCGGTTTCAATATGGTTTTTAAATTCTCTTCACACAACGTACCCCCTTATTACCTGTAGTCAATCAGACTGTTCCCACTGCTTTTCCCACTGGGTATAACATGGTCGAGGGATAATGGGAGAAAGAGGTATACTACCAGAATCAGGAAGCTGGAGTTATCAGCTAGAACTAGAACCAAGGAGGCAGTGTCACTCAGCCAAAGGCACTGCCCTAAGGAGAGAGAGGAGGCAGAAATAAACTGACTGGTTTCTTCTGTCCAACTGTAAGTCTCCTATCAGTTCATTCGTTTGGCAAATTCAGCTGTAAGACAGCTGACGACGGTATCTGGGTAATGCAGGCTGTAGGAGTCATTCCTCTTACAATGAAGAACTAAGCAGAGAAAGAGCAAGGGATGGGCTTAAGAGAAAATAAGCAAATAACCAGCACACTTCAGATACTAGATACCACCAAGCCTTTTAATATTTGCCACTCCAGCAGGAAAATAAATACTGTTTTTCTTTGATTTGTAGTTGGGTCAAACAATTTTAAATGTTCAGTGGTTATTTCTTGTTTTTCTTTTTTTCTGAATTGCCTGCTTATATTGTGAATTTTGGGTTTTCTAAAATAAATTCTTGGTAGAGTTTCTTTATGCACTTTTGAATAACTCTTTGTCATATACATGTGACAATTTTCCACATTTTTGCCTTTCAACTTTGTCATTTTCATTCAGAAGTTTTAACTTTTATTTTGTCATGTATGTCAATCTTTGCCATTATGTCATTCTTTGAAAGGTCCTCTGCACCCCAATATTATAAAAACTGTCTTATATTCTTCTCGTGTTTCGATGGATTCATTGTTCCTGCTTAATTCCTTAGTCCTTCTGGAATGCATTTGGGGACAGTGTCAGTTAAAGTATGAAGTCAATTTGTTTTTAAATCAGTATCTAATTTTCTCAACACTATTAAATAATAAATCCTTTCTTCACTTATTTGAAATGTTACCGTTGACATACTTAAATTATATTTTAAATGATCACCTTAAACTGCTAATTGCCTTCATTTTAGAAAGGGAGTAGCTTTAACCTTTGGAGGATTAAAAATAATTCCAAATAGACCAACATGTCTTGAATATAATAAAGTTAACTTCAGTTTCATATTTCCTTTCTGGATAAATTGGCTAGCACTTTTGTCATTAGCTCTGGATTGCCTTGACTATTTCTTTCTTTATATTTTCATTCTTGCATAACTGGACAAAAGTTATAGTTGGTGATGCCCTGTGACTCAAATATAAATAAAATTTTCATTGTGAAAATGACATATTGATTAAACAAAATATTAAAAATTGCTACGGTAATTTAAAAGATGTTCACAATAGCTAACATCATACTCAATGGTGAAAGACTGAAAGCTTTCCTCTAAGACTGAGAATAAGGCAGGATGTTAACTTTCACCACTTCTATTCAGCATAGTACTAGAAGTCCTAGCCAGAACAATTAGGCAAGAAAATGACATAAAAGGTATCCAAACTGGAAAGGATGAAGTAAAATTGTTCTTTTACACACAACATGATCTCATATGTAGAAAATCCTAGATTCCACCAAAAATCTGTTAAAACTAATAAATGAATTTAGCAAAGTTGCAGATACAAAATCAACACACAAAAATCAGTTGTGTTCTATACACCAACAAATGAACAATCTGAAAAGGAGGTTAAGAAAACAATCCCATTTACACTGCAAAAACAAACAAAAAAAATCCTAATTGAATCTACAGATTCAATGTAATCTTTATCAAAATCCCAATGAGATTTCTTACAGAAATTGAAAAAAAAACATTCTAATATTCATATAGAATTTCAGGAAACCCCAAATAGCCAAAACAATTTTGCAAAGAAGAACAAAGCTGGAGAACTCACACTTGACTTCAAAACTTACTACAAAGCTATGGTAATCAAAACAGTGTGGTACTGACATAAAGACAGACATATAGACCAACAGAACAGAATACAAAGCCCAGAAACAAATCCTTGCATTTATGGTCAAATGAACTTTGACAGAATGCTAAGACCACTCCCTGGGGAAAGGACAGTCTCTTCAACAAGTGGTGTTGGGAAAACTGTATATTCACAAGCAAAAGAATGAAACTGGACCCTTTACTTACATAATATGCAAAAATTTATTCCAATTGGGTCGAAAACCTTACATAAGAGCTAAAACTATAAAACTACCAAAAACGGGGGAAATATTCATGATATTGGATTTGGCAATGATTTCTTGGATATGACTCTAAAAGCACAGGCAAGAAAAGAAAAAATAGACAAATTAGACTACACCAAACTTTAAAACTTCTGTGAACCAAAACACACAATTAAAAGAATGAAATGGAATGAGAGGAAATATTTGAAATCATGTATCTGATAGGGGATTAATATTCAGAATGTATAAAGAATTTCTATAATGCAACAACACAAAATAAACAATCTGATTAAAAAATGAGCAAAGTATTTGACTAGATATTCCTCCAAAGAAGATAAATAAGTGGCCAATAAGCACATGAAAAGAGGCTCAACATCACTAATTGTTAGGGAAATGCAAATCAAAACTGCAATGAGATGCTACCTCATACCCATTAGCATGGCTAAAAAAAACAGAAAATAACAAGTGTTGAGGAGAAATTAGAACACTCGTGCACTATTGGTGCAAATGTAAAATGGTACAACCACTTTGGAAAACAGTATGGCAGGTTCTCAAAAAATTAAAAATAGAATTACCATATGATTTAGCAATTGCTCTCCTCGAAGAGATACTTGTACATCAATGTTCATAATGACATTGTTCACAATAGCCAAAAAGTAGAAGCAACTCAAGTGTCTATTAACAGATGAATGAATAAATAAAATGTGGTACATACATACAATGGAATATTATTCAGTCTTGAAAAGGAAGGACATTCTGACATATGCTAAAACTTGGATGAACCTTGAAAATATTATACTAACTGAAATAAGCCATTCACAAAAGATCAAATACTGTATGACTCTACTTATATGAGGAACCTACTGTAATCAGATTCATAGAGACAGAAAGTAGAATGGAAGTTTCCAGGAGCTAGGGAGAACAGGATAAGGAGAGTTATTTTTAATGAGCACAGAATTTCTGCTTTGCAAGATGAAAAGAGTTCTGGAGATGGATGCACAAATTGTTGGTTGCACAAAATTGTGAATGCAGTTACATGCTACTAAATTGTATACTTAAAAATAGCTAAGATGGCAAATCTTATGTTATATGTGTTTTACTACAATTGAAAAAAATAAATATTAATAAAAAGATGTTCATAAATTCTTTGATGCTGATCCTATTAAGAAATGGAGCATATTTCTTTTTCATTTGAAAATATGCTGGCCTTATTGAGTGACTTCCAACATATAAAATGCTGCAGAAGTGATGCTGCACGAGTTTGAAGGCTAGTTTAGAAAAAACAGTAAAGCTTCCCTCAGGCTCTATATTTCTGAGACACTCTCCCTTGGAACTTTGCGGCCATGAAGTATTTATTTCATAAAATTGGCCTGGGTATAAATAAGATGTATGTAAAATATCCCTTACAGTATCTAGAGTATAATAAACCCTCAATATTTTATAATAGCGGTCAATTTGCTGTTACTTGCAATACTATAAAACTTTGCATCCTCATTAAAATAATTTACATGTGCATTTCTGTTAAAAATGCCCTTCATTAATCAAAGGAATTCAATATTTCTTTTCTTTTCTTTCTTTTTCTGGTGAGGAAGATTGCCCCTGAGCTTCATCTGTGGCAATCATCCTCTATTTTGTATATGGGACACTGCCATAGCATGGCTTGATGAGTGGTGTATAGGTCCTCGCCAGAGATCTGAACCTGCGAACCCCAGGCTGCTAAAGCAGATCACGTGAACCTAACCACTACACCACTGGGCCAGCCCCTTAATATTTCTAATATCAATCTTAACTCCAACCTTAAGCTAGATTACAGTTGAAGACAGGATTTTCATATAACCTAATTTTTCTACATTCTGAAGTCGCAGAACTAAATTAGGTTTTATAGACTCTCGGTCTCTATTTTCTGCAAGATGCTTAGAAATTCCAGGATGTCTGAATTTCCCAAGAAAGCAATACATTGCTCTTGTGGCCACCCAAACTTCATTAGCAAAACTGTATTCCTCTTAGCATTAAATTTTATAATATAATTAGAGCTTCATTCACTTAAAAATATCCATTGGTCATCCATTTAAATTAGGAGTAGGGAGAAGGGAACGTTTTTCTCTAGAGCTGTTGTATCATTGTACGTCTGGAACATTATCAATCTCAAATTTTTTGAAAGCTTATAAACTACGGAGCCACTGAAGTTATTGCCAAGTATATAGAAACTATCTGTGCAAACAAAATCTCAGAAGATTACGGAATCTCTTTCTGGATCCAAATACAATGCAATGTGAGGCAAATGGATCTATTTCCTGCTACTTATGTTAAAATGAGATGGTTACTACCACTTTCTTTGCAAGTGGAAAAAATCATCAATGAGGAGTTCAGCTATAAAAAGTGTGATCACCAACAATTTTTTCTTTAGCATAGGAGGCACTATTTTCTTGTTTCCGGCTGATGACAAAAGACTAGAACTGAAACACTACTGTTTCTGTGGAGTTATGTAAGATGCTATGCCTAAAAATATCCTATTAAAAGTGCCTTGGGACTGTATACATTAAATGAGTTTGCATTGTTCCTTATCTCTCCCAGGCTTCTATGTCACATCGTTAGCACACAAAGAATTCTTTATGATATGATCTCAAATAAGGGTCCTTAGCCACAGAGCATGATAATTCTATTTTTGTTTCAGTATTAGAGTTGAGAGTCTGTGTCATAGTAAGAGAACAAGGAAATTTCATTTACATTTTAGAGATAATATTTGCAAACTCAAAGACATTGAAAAGAGAAAAATGGCTGAGAAGGGGTATTCAGCCTAATAGTGTTTATGTAAGTCTGGTGGAACACATTTACCTCTAAGAGCCACATGAATACTTTGCAAACATCTGTAAAGTTCAGTAGAAAGTCTCAAAGCTCTTATTATTTTTGAGACAGTGATAGGTGAATGATAACCCTCTTTGCTAAGTAAGGGATTTTGAGGCACGAATAAAGTCTCAACCTTTGGAAAACAGTCCTCTGCAGACATCCTTTGCTGTCCCTAATGTGCAAGTTACTACATCGGTCAAATTTCTCCTCAAGGTATGGCAGTCCCACGTTTTCACTGCTCAGCTCATTCACTACTGTCTAATTAATAGCTCCTCTTCACTTTTCAGGCTTTTTCTTACTGTATATTGGTTTCTATAGCACAGCCCCACGTAACCAGCGACCCTGTAACAATGATCAAGAGAAAGGCTCCAACAGCTGGTGTGAAAAACCTGAGGCCAATTAGCTCACGATCCATCCTTCCTCAACCTTCCACCACAGAAAAGAATGAAGGCTGCTCCCTTCCGCCGTTATGCAACAGTCCTGGTCATGCTTGTGGTCTTTCAGGACACCCAGGCCACTATTCATTCCCTTTCCATTCTGCCGTTAATCTCAGGAACAGAGGAGTAGAGAAGGGAGAGAAAGATTGGTCAAGAGACACATGTGGTAATAGATAACCGCTTTCTCAAATCCATCGCAATTATAATCTTTAGCACTGCCTGTAAACATTTAGATTACTACAATGATCGTTATTCAAATAACTTCCAGAAGAATAATTTTGAGTATCTCAGCTTGCTGTATAATAATGCAATCTTTTCTGGTCTTATTTTTAATAATAGATTTTGGAACTATCCCTGAAAGTCCCTCTAAATCACGAGGCAAAACAAAAATGGAGTCAATATTGTGTTTAACGTTTTTAGTGATTAGTAGGTTAGTTTTATATAGTTTAAATTTATTACAGGGCTGTATTTTTATATTTACTAACATTTTCATAAATGTGAGCTCCTTGTATAATTAATGTTTTTAGTATAGTTTCTGTTTATTTCAAACACAGCTAGAAAAGTCTCTGCCAATACTGCTATAGTCTAATCCACCTGCACAGGCCCTGAGATTTAGCAGATTTTTTCCTTTTACTTTAAGAATGACAAGTCTGAGAAACTGTGTGATTACATATGTAGGCTTCCACAAAATTATATTAAGTATGACCAAAGGGTACAAAGTCAGGTGTTCATCTTGTTACAGTTGCTTTCAAAGTGTCTAAGACATGATTCACCCTAACTCCTTGATTAGGAGTTCCATTTTCACTTTTGTTTCTACGTTCCGCACCAATTTATTAAACTTCCCATGCAGCAAGATCAATGTCTTAACTCCAGGGTGTCAGTGATGCAAAAATACATAATTTCCATTGTTGAGCATTTTATGATCTAATGAATTTTCCAATAGTTTTGGTTTCTAGGATCTAGTTACTCTCATCTCTCCCTTTTTTTTTTAAGTTTGTTATTGTTTACAAGTACATAAATGATACGTAAATACCGATTTTAAAAATCTGGACAAAAGAGAAGTATATACTGTGAACACTAAATGTTCCCTCCTACTTTCACCTACTCCCCATCCCATATCCTTCCCTTCTGCAAAAGCACCCTCTATTAACGTTCTGGTGTATTCTCCCAGTCTTCTTGTTATGCATTTACGTATCTATTACCAGGGATAAGGTGTTAAAATGGAATATTGTAGGTCTTAAAATTTTAACTCAAGATTCAGACTCAGTTGTTTCAAAGCAGAAGTTTAACTACTAGGCCATTTGCAAAGTGGGTGGCTATATTAACTGATTGACTTGTCTTCAGTTAGATGGCAGGTTATGTCTCTTCTCCTTTCCTCAAGAGAAGAGAACAGAAAGCATGCCACAGCACAGCAAATCTCCCTTTAAAGAAATTCTTATTCTCCAATCTCTTTAGCATCCTAACAGATTCTTAGCATTCTAAGTACAAAGGGAAATGATAGGGAATACTAGTAGAACTTGAGACAAGCGCCTGCACAACTTGGGCTTTGTCTTCTGGAGTTTGAAAATATGGATTGATTAGAAGTTTGTCAAGATGCAAACCCTAGTTGGAATTGTTTGAGGGAGAGAGACTACAGAAAGATATAGGTTTACTACGAAGGAGGATGAGACAAAGATGTGTACTTGCCAGATGTATATCCTGCTCAAGGAAGGAGGGCATGCAGAATCTTAAACATACAGGGCAAGATGGCACCTATTGAGGGATGGCACTCAGGAATGAGTGGCTGAGGAAACGGATAAATGGATAAGCAGAGGAAGCATTGCTCCCAGAGACCTTCAGCCTGAGTTCCTCACTAGAGCAAATCCCCCAAACATATAAATAAACCCCTTGAGAAAAGAAGCCAGCGTTTGTTGATATAATACACAAAAGGCCTCAAGGCCAGCCTATACTCTTCCAATAAGTTTAGACTTTTCCTCTCCCTTACCTCCTCTCCCTTTTCCATTTCTAGAGGAACCATGGGCAGCATGAGTAAGGGCAGTAGAAAAACAAGGTCGTGAAAAAGTGAAGACGACCTAAAAGTTTACCTTCCCTGTTGTAGGTCTATAAACTTAAAGCAAGCTCAAATTGGGTTGAGAAAAAGATTTAAATTTAATGAAAGATAGGAGCTCTGCCATCAGGTTAGACTAGATATTTTAGTAAAACAGATACAGATCATACATGACTCTCTGGAGTTGCTCAGAAGAGTTATGGGAACTACCAGATATTACATCCAGAGGAGGGAAGAAAGAGGATGAGTGGCTTTAGAGAGGTGGGCTGAAGTAGAATTAAGTTATTTTCTTTTTACATTTTATCAGTTCCAGCACATTCAATAAACTGGTTACATACATAATATGCATACACATTTACTTTGGGTGTTTGGGGCAGAATATCATAGATAATATATATATTAGATACATTAGAGAGTATATATGGTATGCATAGTACATACATAGTAATATCTAAAGATATCATTCAATGATATATATCAAATTGAATATATATTTAATATATATTATAATATATATAATCTTATATATATTAGAAATATATAGACAGAGATATATCTAATCTTTAGGGTTTTTTGTGAACAGTTATAATTATTCTTGGAAATATGTGCAGCTCAATAAAAGCCAATTTACCTTGTCTTTTTTAGTATTTTCCAGCATTCGACAGTACTTATGTAGTGGACATGACTTCATCTGCGAAGAAAAAACCAACTCAAAATGGATAAATAACAGTAAGAAAATTTATGATGTCACAGAAGAGGATACACAAGGGAAGGCAATCCTAAGATTGGTAGGTTTGCCAACTCAGTCAAGTCCTTAAAGGCTCAGATTCTTTTCATCTGTCCACTGGGCCATGTTAGCACAATGGTGTGACACCCCAGTCAGCTCCAAATGTCACACCCAAACTTGACAATGCCCACTAGAAAATGGCCCCTTCTTTCTTTGTTTTTAAGTTCATGAGAGCTTTTCTTAGAAGCCCCTCATTAGACCTCTCTTCATTTCCCAGTAGCCACTCCTAAACCAATTGCTGCCACAGTGAATAGAAATACCATATTTAACTCAGAGTAATCAGGATTGATCAGCCTGTTGAGGACAGGGGTTACCTTCTCTGAGCAAAAACGTGTAGGGAAGAAAGTGGAGGCTTTAAAAAAAAAAAAAGAGACATCTACCAGCAATGAAGAAAAGTGAAATAATGGATACTATCAGAAAGGGTACCAGCAATAATCAATGGTTCACTCAACCTGGGTACTTTGAAGAGAGTTAACTCTAGAGACTACTTACAAAAGGTGTGAATGGTGCTTAAGAAAGCAACAAAGCATAGTGCAGAACCCAGCAGCTCAAAGTAGCAGGGAGCTGTTACAGTCTCTAGATCTGAAGAAGTGAGCAATAGGAATGGTTACTAGAAACTAAATACGGTGTCTGACTGAAACTGGCTTTGATTAGAGAGAAGCACCTAACCTCCAGTGACTTGGCATGGAGGGAGTCAGTGTTATAGACATCCCAATCTTGTTTTAATTTATCTTCTGATTACTTAATGGTAGGACCTAAACAGAAGCAAAAGTCCAGGAGGATGTCTGTGGTTGTAGTCCATAGTTTTTAGAATCCTAGGTCCAGAGCAGGTTGGAGATGGATGCAGAGTGGATCTGCAAGAGTGAAAAATTTCAGCACTGATCTTAATAATGGTAATTATTATAATAATTATAGTAAATGCTCACATATAACCTACTATGTGTCATATAGTGTGTCTGCTGTAGTATTTATGCACAATTTATTCAAAATCATATTCAATTTTCAAAAGTTATAAAAATGTAGCAATTACTGTCTTTTTACATATGTGTGATTATGTCTTCAGTAGTGGAACTGCTGAAACAAAGACTATGTAAATTTCAAATATCGATAGATATTGCCAAATTACCCTTTAAAAATGCTAAACCAATTTATACTCCCTCTATTTTTAAATCTTGCCAAAATGAGATTTAAAATTATTCCCAAACTGAAGGGTAAAATATTATGCTACACTTTTTGCTTTTAATTTGCATTACAATTGAGAGGGTTTTTTTCGCATTTTCTATGTAGAGGTTGAACATCTTTTATTTGGCCCCTTCTGATGTTTTTGTTCAGTATATTGTCTGCTTATATGTTTTTCCTAGTTTTTATAGAATTTGTGTTTTGATGTCACATATATTATCTGTTATATATTATACATATTTATTCCCAGTCTGTTGTTTGTTTTTTTCTGTTTATTCTTATTTCTTTCCATGAAAGTTTTTCAGAAATTTTAATTTTTTTATAGAGATATAATTGATATATTTTATATTGGTTTCAGGTGTAAAACAGAAATCTTAATTTTTATGTGGTCAAGTCTGTCAGTCTTTCACTTTTTAGCTGATTTGTGATGTTGCTTAGAAATTTTCTTCTCCAAAATATTATAAAACTATTCTTCCATATTTGGTTATTTACAAATAATTTCTTTAATCTTTAGCTCTCTAAACCTTATGATTTAATTTTTGTTTTTTTGTGTATAATATAAATTGGACAACTAAAGCTTCCCCTTAAAGGATAATCAATTAACGTACATCCATGTAAATTTTAATTTCCACACATACTTGAAAAGTCACTTTTTCACAAATTTTTTTCTTGACCATTTCTTGTTTTTCACTGGTCTATTGACTATTTCTATTCCCGAATTAAAAGTTTGATTTCTACCTCTTTATAGAATGTATTCCTGTTATATAAAATAATTATCTAACTTCTGTCATTAAATTTTCATGATTTTCTTGGATATTGTTATGGAATTGTACTTTTAGGTTGACATGAGGATAAATTTTCAAGTGCTATAACAATACTATTGAATTTTTAAAGTAAAGATTGTATTAAGTTGATAACTTAGTTGGTACGTTTACCTTTACTCTGGCGTTTGGTTTATATGTGTCTTCTTTCACGTTTTTGATAAAACTTTGCAGTACATTCTCCACTGGAGGCTTGTACATTTCTTATTTAGAAGATTGCTAAATTTGTTACAAATTTTCTTACATTTTAAGTGGAATCCTTTTCTCTATTATATTCTTTTACTGACTCTGGCTGATATGTATATAAATGGACATTTTAGTTTTATATCTAACTTTTTCATTGACTCTTCAATGACTTTAATTGTATTTTATCTGATTCTTTTGGATTTTCTTGAAGAAAATTTTATTATTGTATGATCTTCAAATAATAACAGTCCACTGTCTTATATTTTTTAATATTTATTCATTTATTTTTCTTGTCTAAATGCTATTTCTTATTTTTTTAATTTTCACTATTATTTGTAGTGAAGTATTACAGTGGTGATGGGCAGACATTCCTGCTTTTCAATTAATGAAATTCTTTTGGTGACTCTCCATTATGACAGATTCTGATTTTCTTTGAAAAAGTTATTACTTGCTAAAACAAGTTTATAATCCTCGTAATCTTAGTTTGCTAAAATGTAGGTAGTTTTGTGTGACTATAACCCCAAACTGCACTACTTTCAAGAGTAATACGATCACCTCTTCTAGACTTTAGTTATTCCCAAAATATCAGAGATCCAAAAAGAGTTGCATAATAATAATAAAACAAAATCATAAAATAAAAATGGTTAGTCTGTATTGAAGTGTTGTTCTAAGAATTTTATACGTATCAGCACATGTAACCCTTAAAATTGTTCCAAAGAGTAGATAATCTTCTTATCTCTGTTTTTTAGATGGGAAACATAGGAAAAAGAAGATAATACTGGAACAAGGTGTTGGAGGTGAGAAATGGTTCTCAGATTTCTGGCCCTGCTTACCGTGCCTTAGACACAACAGTTTGTCACAAAGACTGTTAACTAATAAAAAGATTGAGGGTAGAGCTTTCCCAAATTATCTTTTTTATTTTCTGGATATTAAATTGACCCATTTATCTTTCTTTGATGAACACTCAGGGAATGCCCTTTTTTGTTGTTGTTGTTGGTGGGGAAGATTGGCCCTGAGCTAATATCTGATGCCAATCTTCCTCTTTTTTATTGAAAAAGATTGGCACAGATGTCAGCTCAGTGACAATCTGTGCCAATCTTCCACTACTTTGTATGTAGGATGCTGCCACAGCACAGCTTGATGTGTGTAGGTCCATATCTGGGATACGAACCCAGGAACCCTGGGCCACCGAAGCAGTGCGTGAACTTAATCACTACACGACTGGGCTAGCCCCGGGATAGCCTTCTCTTTTTAAGAGCCAAGCTACTCGCTGTCAGAGATTTATTCTTCACTACCTGGATTAGTTTTGTGACTTCCACCATGGAAGGCCTTTCTTAGAATCCAAATCAGAAATACGAATTTTTCTTCACCTCTAGAGATGTCGAGTCTCAAAGCATTCAGATATTTTCTGGCCACCAGGGAAATCTCTTGATCCACGTAAAGTTTTTCTTATCTGACTATTTTGATTATTGAAAATTCCTCATGTGAACACATAGCCACTTTAAAGCTTGGGAATAAGGTCCTTTATGTAACCCCACTTGATTAAAAAAAAAAAAATTCTTGTACTTCCCAAATGCCTTCTGAAAGAAGATGGCAAACAATGGATTTCAGTTTATACATGTTGTTGTTACATGCTGTCAAGTCAGCTCTGACTCCTGACGACCCTATGAATGAGTGATGTCCACAGTGTCCTGTCCTCAACAGCCCTAGCCTGCTTCTGTAGACTCATGCCTACAGCTTCCTGTGTGGAGTCAACGCAGCTCACATTTGGTCTTCCTGCTGCCTTCCACTTTTCCCGGCATTATTGTTTTTCTGAAGACCCCTGCCTTCTCATGATGTGCCCAAAGTAAGACAGCTCCAGTTTTATCACTTTTGCCTCCAGCAGTAGTTCAGGCTTAATTTGCTCTAGGACCCACATGTTCATCTTTCTGAAAACCCAGGGTATGTGTAGAGCTCTCCTCCAATATCATATTTCAAATAAGTCAATTTTTTCCCTGTCAGCCTTCTTCACTGTCCAGCTTTTGCTTTCATGCTTAGTAATTGGAAATGGGAGGGTGTGGATAATCTTAGCCTAATGGCACTTCCTTACACTTGAGGATCTTTCTTAATTCTCTCATTGCTGCCCTTCCAAGTCCAAGTCTTCTCTTGATTTCTTGGCTGCAGTCTCCATTTAAATTGATGACTGAACTGAGGTAAACAAAATCTTTAACAATTTCGATGTCGTCATTGTTTACATTAAAGTTGTTTGATTGCTCTGTAGTCATGATTTTCATCTTCTTCATGTACAAATGCAGTCCTGCTTTGATACTTTCTTCTTTCACTTTCGTCAGAAGTCATTTCAAGTCATTGTTGCTTTCTGCCAGTAAGATGGTGTCATTGGTGTCACCTGCATATCTTAGATTGATGATAATTCTTCCACCAATTTTCACTCCTCCCTCATCTGAGTCTAGCCAAGTTTTTCGTATGATATGTTCTGCTTGCAGATTAAACAGGTAGAAAGATAAAATGCAGCCTTGTCTGACACTTTTGCCTTTAGGAAACCATTCTGCCTTTCCATGTTCTGCTTTGACAGTGGCATCTTGTCCACAATACAGGTTACGCATCAGGACAATCAAGTGCTGGAGGCACGCCCATTTCTTTCAGAGCAGCGCCCGGCTTTTCATGATTCACACTGTCAAAGTCTTTACCATAGTCTATAAAGCATAGATTAACCTTCTTCTGAAATTCTTTGAAGTACTCCAGTATTCAACCAATAATTACAATTAGACCTCGTGTGCCTTTCCCTTTTCAAAATCCAGCTTGGACATCAGACATTTCTTGCTCCATGTGAGGTGAAAGCCTTCCTTGCAGCACCTTGAGCATCACTTTACTTGCATGGGAAATGAGAACAACAATCCTTTAGTTACTGGACTCTTTGGCATCTCCTTTCTTGGGGATTGGGATATATACTGTGTGTTTCCAGTCTGTAAACCATTGCTTTGTTTTCCATATTTGTTGGCTTATTCTTGTTAGAATTTTGACAGACTCAGTCTGTGTGGTTCAAAACAATTCGATTGATATCCTGTTTACCCCTGGTGACTTATTTCTTCCCAGGACCTTCAGGGCAGCTTTCACTTTATTTTCTAAAATTACAGGTTCTTTCACATGGGAATCTTCTTTAAGAATCCATCATCCTTTTGTCTCTTCCATGTAGATCTTTGGTATACAATTTCCACCTTCCCTTTATTTTCTCCTGATCAGATGGTGTGCTTCCCTGTTGGTCCTTCAGCATTCTTAATCTAGGTTTAAATTTCCTTTTGATTTCTTGAATCTTCTGGAAGAGACCTGTTGTTCTTCCTTTTTTTGCTGTTCTCTTCTATCTCTAAGTTGACCCTTATAGGGCTTCTCTTTATATCTCTGTGACAGTCACTGGAAAATTGCATTCAGGATTCTAACCTTGCTTTTGTCACCTTTTGCTTTTGCTTGTCACTTGTCCTGAACAATTTTTAGTGTTTCTTCTGTCATCATCTCAATTTTTCTTTTCTTTCTACTCCAGGCATTGTCCTTTTGCATTCTTCCTTGCTAATATTTCTGGTTTCAGTCTATAGTTCTGGTTCTCTGTCAATTAAGGTTAACAATGCAAATCTGTTTTTATATGGACTTTAAATTCATCAGGAATGTTGTTTACATTATATTTTGGCACTACAATTCTTTCAGACCTCTTCTTCAGCTGTACTCTGATATTTGACATTAACAGTTTGTGGTCAGTACCACAATCTGCTCCTGGTCTTGTTTTGACAGAGAGAATACAGCTTCTTCATCTCCTGTTTCCAGTTACATAACCTATTTGAGTTTTGTATTGGCCATCTGGTGATGCTTACATATACAGTGTTCCTCTCAGTTCCTTGAAGCATGTATTTGTGATGGACAGATTGTTGGCTTCACACAAATGTGCTAACCAGTCTCCTGGTTTATTTTGGACCCCTGGTCTAAATTTTCTGATGATGTTTGATTCTACTTTTTTCCTATTTTTGTGTTTCAGTCACCTATAATTACCAGCATGTCTTGTTTTGGTGTATGATCAGTTTCTTCTTGGACACTTGCATAAGGTTGTTCAATTTCATCTTCTTCAGCACCTGTGGTTGGAGTATAGACTTGGATGATCATTATATTAACAGGTTTTTCCAGATGTCTGATTGACATTATTCGGTAAGAACTTGCATTACAGCCCCTAACTTCTTGTACTACATCTTACTTCAGTATTAGGGCCACTCCGTAGTCTGTGTTTGTCGTTTCCAGAGTAGAATATTTTGTAGTTGTCTGATTGAAAGTGTCCCATTTCAGCCCATTTTAGTTTGCTAACGCCAATCACTGCGATATTTAAATGTTCCCTTTCTTACTTTACAATTTCCAGTTTGCCCTGGTTCGTGCTTTTCATATTCCATGTTCCAATTGTGTGTGTGGTATGACATCAGACTCGTCTTTCACCTTTGTGTGCTTCAGCTGTGAGATGTCCTTCCATCTTTAGTCTAGCTGTGCCACTAGCCACAGTGCTGTTAGTGCTTGTACTTTGCTCTTCCCCAGTAATGATTTGAGTGGCTTCCTATCTGGGAGTCTCATCTTCCAGCACTATCTCATACTTCATTTCGGATTGTCCCATTATAGAGTTTTCAAGGTACAAAGAGCTTAAAAGAAAGAGGGGGAAAACAAAAGAAGGAAAATACAGCAATGGTTTACCATCGCCTTCTGCTGCATGGTGTGTGGGTCCAAACCACATGTACTTGGGTTCATGGTGTAGCAATCACCAAATGCCTACAAAATGTAAACGCCTCTGTGGTTAGTTTATACATACAACCACGTAATCACATACGAGCTTTTTAGCGGGAAAGGAAAGAAAATAGTCACCACATATTAAGTGCTAATTGTTGTAGAAATTTTGGTATGTTTTTAGAAACATGAGCCTTATGTTTGTGTCCTTCACGACTCCATGAAAACACTCATTATCCCTATTTTTCACTTGAGGAAATTGAGTTTGAATATATACCTGAAAATATTTTACCGTAAGTTATACTTTCCATACCTTCATTCTTGAAATATATCACTCTCAACACATCTGTCTCTAGAAGCCAACTCACATGCTCTCTTTTGCTTGAAGAGATACTCTTACCTAATATATCTTCCACTGGATAATCTGAGTTTACAGTCACAACCTGCTACCACCATAAATTCAAATCTTACCAAATTAGGAGAGTCCGTGAATTTAATTCAATAGCATAAATCTGGCAATGACTACTGGGTTACTTATAGTATCTCCTATCAAAAATCAAAATAATAATGTTATGTACATTTGCAGATTGTTACGACAGTCTATCCAATGACCTGGATCAAGATTTTTTTTAAAGATTTTCCAAATGGTGAGTCTAGAGTTGAGACTTCTGCATTCTAGTGCAGCACTCTGTCTCCTCTAGTACTCTTAAAATTCAAACTTTGAGTCCATGACGTCCCTAACCATGAGAAGGCAATCATGACGGTGTTCAGAGTATTAACCCTAATATTTTAACCTTACAGGATGACAGCTAAATCCCACTTCAACCAAGCAACCAACCAACCCACCCTGAGAAGTTTCCATTCCAGGGGCTGGATGGAAAGAAGTAACTGAAGTACCTCCAAAGAATATATGTATAACTTCATATCTCTTCAGGGTCTTTGGTAGAGCGATCCAATTTGGGAAGACCAGTCTTTGAAAAACTATGAAAACTATTTGCTAATATTATGAAAAGCACAATTTTCCTTTGTATCTCTCTCTTTGAATGTTATAGGACTATATAGAAAGCTGCAGATATAATGCCACAGTAATTAGAAACTTTCCCCTCTAAAGACTGAAAAGCAGCTACCTTGTGGACTCACTATACTTTCTTCAAATGATTTTTTTCTGGAAGCATCGTAACATTCAATAAGTAGTCACAATTTTTTTAAATTATTTATCCATAAGATTAAAAGAAGTCCCTCCATATGTGTGCTCTATAAATATTTGTTGAATAAAAGACTCAATTAAAAAATAATAAAAAAGCAGTTTTGCAAATTGCTAATCACATCCACTCTAGTGAGAAATAGATATGCAACCATTAGTTCCCTCTTTTTCTGGCAGAATCTGGAATAAAAGTGATAACTTTCCATTCTTTGAGGCATCTTGTTTTTATCTGGCAACTAATACCTATTTTTCTACAAAATGAAGCTCACCCTCTAGTTGTAGGTAAAATTTCTCTAAAGTATCTGGCTGTGCAGGTGCAAGACCTAATAGAATAGCTGCCAGATGTGACCTCTCTTCCAACTAACTTGTAAGTAACTTCAACTTTTTGAATTTTGTAATGGAGGTTGGTCTAAAGTAATTGGAATATAGTCTAGGAGTGTAGAGATTTAGAATCTAGTCTTGTATCTACCACCAAGTAAATAGTTACTATTGGGCAAATAATTAAACTGGGTTCAAATTTCCCCGTTAAAATTAAAAGTTAAAATTAGGAGATAGGACACTGAACTTTAGGATATCTGGAGCTTTGAAATACTATGCTTATAGGATCATATGCCTTCTATTTAAATAATTATATATTTCCAAGGTTATAGTGTTTTAATTTTATGACATATTGTTAGTTTATAGCTACTATGAGAACAAATTTTTGATAAAGAGCATTCCATCTACATTCAGCATTGTTTCTGAGGAAATACAATTGATTTTATGGCCATCTGCTGTATGATATAGCTTTGGGAAATGCAATTTTGCAAAAAGTATAGTGTGCATACAATAACAAAGTGCCGCTGTGTTTGAAAAATAATACCTTTATGCAGTGTTTTTCCCTACACACTGTGTGGGGTTGCACTATATTTTCTACTAAATTGATACATGTGCTACTCACATCTGCTTATACATTCCAGCCATAAGTGTCTACTATTGTCAATGACTGGCTCTGAAGGTAATAAAAACATAAAATACATCAATCAAACAATCACCTATGTATGCTATTAAAACTACCTGAGGACATCTCTCAGTTACACTCTATAAGGCTGCACATTCCTCCTATCCACTGAGGCAACTTGGCAGAATAATATGTCATTGCGTAGCCAGAATCAGAGGAACTTTGAAGTAAGATATTTTTTTAAACTTTCTATAAGAAAGGATGACCTAGATGCTTTTTTCCTGGCTTTTACAGGAAGTGTATAATATTACATTTGGCCAACAGAAGATGAAGTGAAGTAGACAGACTAAATATGACAAAGGCAGGTGAAATCTCAGTAGTCTTTTAAGAGATATATGCTACCGCAGCAAAGCAAGACAGCATTTCTAACCAGATTCCAAGCATATTCTGTCAAATTACCATAGTTAGGAAGGAATCTTTCTATCTCATGAGGAGAACATGGTACTTGAAATCTGCTTTTTAGCTAAATAGATGATAGTTTAAAAAAAAGATTAATTGTTATAAAAAAGAGGGAAATTTGAATCTTAGGTAACTTCTCTCATCTCAATTGTTGCATGAAAACCTTTTCTTCACTAAAGGAAGTTAGACTAAAGCTTTCACTCTCTTGACATCAATTCCTTGGGTAATTTCAATTCACGTTTCACAATAGATTTTCATTTGGATTTATTTTCCCCCAGACAACAGTTAGATAGGTGAAGTATTAATAAAACAATTAAACAAATAAAGAAAATGAATGTAAGAGAGTATATGGGACTTGCCAAAACACAACTTGTTAGAGATAGCACCAAGGTACTTCCACGTTGGGAGAAGAGGAATGTGAGTATATTAAAAATCCTCAAGAAAACAGTCTTGTAAAAGTTCTACACATGTTGTCATGCTGAAATCTGTACGCAGTTGAGCACCATCACTCCAAAACTAAAAAACAATGTTTTCTTTAGTTTGCATTCTTTTACTCAATTGCCAAACCCTTATGGATTACCTGCTGTTTACAAGGTCATATTACAGCCCTATGGTTATAAAGATGAACAAATATCAGGAACCTGCAGAGAAGCTAAAATAAAAATATAAATTTATATTATTTCTGCATATTTTATCCTTCCAACAACACATTGTGCTCTTTGGAAGAATGAGAAAACTAAGATTCAGAAAAGATAAATTATCTACTGTCTTTTAACTGTAAAATGCAGAATCAAGAATCACAATTAGAACTTCTAATTTCTTATAATTAAATAAACTTCTTATTATGTAATTCAGCTTCCTAGGCTGTTGATGTCGCAGATATTTGTAGAATATCTTGGCTTTGTAAATAAATTTCCTTTTAAGAAAATGCAACAAACAAAATGCCATTTTTGGCCCCTCCCTCCTAAAAAGGGAGGAACAAGATTAAGTATGCATTTCACAAAATATTAAGAAGAATTCGTTCATCTAACTAGGATTTAAAATATTTATTTTTTTAATTTGGCTTTGGTTTATTAAAACTGTTTTTAAGGAAGCAATTTAATAAATATTATTGAATTTTATTGAATATGCTTTATATCTAACAGCTGTGGTATTTGTTGGGGCAGAATGCAAGGGAATGAAGAAAAATAATAACTTTAACTTGAAGCATTCAGTTGTGCTAAATTAAATATTGTTTGCATGATTCAACAAATCTTAACTATTATTAGTTGCATTATTATGGGATGGCATAAACTCATCAGTAGAAGTAAAATTTCTTAGGAAGACGCTTTGGTATACAAAAATTATTATCACAGAACATTCTTATTAGACATTATTTTTAAATGGAAGTAGGTGACCTTGTCTTCAACTGTGGGTATAACTTTTTCTGATTATATCTTTCTCTAATGATTGAATTTAAATAGATATTAGAGCAAATAATATGTTGTCTAACCATCTTGATTCTCTTTATTAACTCCTTCTTTTCTTTTAAACTTTTTATGTAAAAAATGATCTGGACATGGTGCAAAAAGAGAAATTCCAGTACCTTCACCTTAACTAACATCTCTTATTTTAATAGCCATTGAATAAATCCAATGCTATTGGCATTGTCTTTCTAATGACGTATATCTGTCCATGCAGAAACCACAGAATCCATATTAAAATACAGTGGTTAGACATGTCAGTCAATTATGTGCCATCTATTGGACTACTGTCATTACTGCCAGAATTCACTACAATATTCAGACAAAAAATTTAACTAGACACTTTTAGAAACCAAGCAACAATCAAATATTATTTATTAATGCTATGTGAGGCACTATGGGGAATACAAAAGAACTATAAAGCAAGGTGTCATCCCTCAAGAAACTTATAGTCAATTTCTCAGGAAAGACGAAAATGTCTGTAAAATAGTCTCCAAGAATGGTTGCCACTTCACTCCTGTAAGGCCTTGCCATTCCTCACATCAAGAGGTGGATTTTATTTCTCTTCCCCTTGAATCTTGCCTGGTTTTGATAAAAAGAAAGCAGCAGAAATGCTATTCTGGGACTATGGAGCTCAAGCTTTAAGAAGATTGGCAGCTTCCACTTCTATCTCTTGGAGTGCAGCCAGCTTGCTGGAGAAAAGTCTAAACTAGATTACTGAGTGATTAGAGGCTATGACAGGTCTCAGGGGATCAGCCAGACCATCTTCACATTTCTCATCAATATAAAATGCTCTGCTTCAGCTGAGCTTAAATCCCATCTGCATCCAAGAGGTGAAATGTTAACTTGCAACTTTTCTACCATTATACTTTATTTGGAAATAAAAACATTGAAAATTGACTGAAAAACCACTTTCTTTTTCCCTAATAGATGATAATAATATCTGGTTCCCAAGTACATTTACATTTTACATCAAAGTCTCTTTTTAAAATGGGTATCTTTTTCCCTTTCTAAATACAATTTCTCCCTAACTTTGTAATCTAGAATGCTCCAAGTATCAGAGGCATACATGTAGAGATCTAAGTCTTTAAAATTAATTATCCTATCTAATAAAAAATTGAATTATTAATGTGTCTGTCCCATTTTCAAATGCAACAAAAATTTGTCTTAAGTAAAGCCTCTATATATCCATCTCAACTGTCATTTAAGGATACAGTTTATAGTAAAATAATGTAAAAATGAAAGAATTCGGGGAGCACTGTAACTCATACCCCAAACTTAGGTCTTCTACTAGAAAAAATGCAACATCCAAACAAGGATGGTGGGGAAAATTCAGCCTAATGAGTTAAGAGATCATCAATAAGATGGTATCAAAGATGCAATAGGAATAGCAGATTAAGATGTAAACCTTACATGATTGACAAAAGAATAAGAAAACAGTAAGTTGGTTCAAAAATCATGAAAAATTATGTAGAATAAGCTCATTTTTAAAAGTATACATAATAGATTGACATCAAAGGATATCATTTAAAGTTATGTAGTCAGTGATAGATACCTAAATGTATTAATGTAATTATAAAAAATAGTATTATAATGGCAAATACCTAAACATAAATGCAAACATTTGAGAATATCAAAATAATTTTTAAATCTAAAAAAGCAAAGAAAATCTCACAGAGAAATAATAACATAATACACAGCAAAAATTCAAAAGATAAGACAGAATTGTGAATAAAAATACCAATTAAATAAAAAACATAAATGTGCTTAGTTCACATATTAAAAATTTGTGAATGCTAAATTAGTAGGTGAAAATTTGATGAGGCATAAACATATATAGTCACAATATGTTTCCTCAAATATTTTTTTTTAGTTAATAGGAAAGAAAAATACTGTCTGTAAAGTAGAGAAAATTGGAAGATACTACATTAAACAAATGAATAGTGTTAGCATTACTAGTAATCAGCCAAATCAACAACATGTGCCTTCTTATAAGAATAATTGAGAAGGAAAAATATCACATCTGTGGTATTTCTGCTCAAATGCAGGAATCTAATCATGAGGAAGCATTGAGCAGCCTAATTGAGGGAAGCATACAAACATTGGCTGATACTCTTCAAATATGTCTATATCAAGAAAAACAAAGAAAGGCTCAGGAAAAGAAACTAAAGAAGCATGTCAATTAACTACAATGTCTGATCTTGTACCAGAAAAAAATTTAAATTTCTTCTTCCTCTTCACTTCTTTTCCTATTTCTCTTCCTTTTCCCTTACAATCTTCCTTCTCCTTCTCTTTCTTTACCGTCTTCTTTATTTTTACCTTTTTGCTCTTCACCTTCTTTTATTACAAAGACGTTATTTAAGTAAATGGCATAACTGGAATAAGGTGTTAGATTGGATAATAGCATTGCATCGGTGTTATATTCCCTGATTTTGATAATAGTACTGGAATATCCTTATCCTTAGCCAATATACACTGGAAGGATCATCTTTTCAACAAATTGTTTTGGGGAAACTGGGTATTCAAATGAAAAAGAATAAAACTTGACCTAAACTTCACACTTTACATAAAAATTAACTCAAAGTAAATCATAGATTGAAATTTAAAATGTAAAACTAGAAAACTTAAAAAACATGTGACAACCTTCATGACCTAGGGGTTCTTAGATATGACTCAAAAAGGCATGACCAGTAAAAGAAAAAAATAACGTTGTATTGGACATTACTAATATTACAATTTTTGCTCTGCAAAGAACCCGTTAAGAGAATGAAAATGTAAGCCACAGACTGGGAGAAAATAATTGTAAATCACATATTTTCCAGACAAAAGACTTGTATCCAGAACATCAAAAGAACTCTTTAAATTCAATAGAAAGAGGGGACCGGCCCCATGGCCAAGTGGTTAAGTTCGTGTGCTCCGCTTCGGTGGCCCAGGGTTTCACTGGTTCAGATCCTGGGCACGGACACGGCACCACTCATCAAACCATGCTGAAGCGGCATCCCACATGCCACAACTAGAAGGACCCAGAGCTAAAAATATACAACTATGTAATGAGTGGCTTTGGGGAGAAAAAGGAAAAATAAAATCTTAAAAAAAAAAACCAAAAAAACCCTCAGTAGTAAGAAAGACACTACGCCAAAGAAGATATGTAGATAGCAAACATAGACTTGAAAAAGATATTCAAAATCATTAGGTATTAGAGAAATGCAAGAAAAATTTAAGGTGAGATATAATTGCACAGCTATTTGAATGGCTAAAATTTAAAAAAAATAATAAAACCTGATAATACAAAGTACTACTGAGGATTGGGAGCAGCTATATAACTCCTATATTTGTTGAGATGTAAAATGTTATGGCCACTCTGGAAAACTGTTTGGAAGTTTCATATAGAGTTAAATATACACTTGCTGCATGATCCAGCAAACATACTCCTGAAAATTTAGCCTAAAGAAATGCAAACTTATTTTCACTCTGAAATCTATACATGAAAGTGCATAGTAGCTTTATTTGTAATAGCCTCAAACTACAAACATACCAAATGTCCTTCAACAGCTTAGTGATTAAACAGATTGTGGTATATTCACATCGTGAATAGTATTCAGCAATAAAAAGCAACAGACTATTGGTGCATGCAAACACTTGGATACATACCAAAGGACATGCCCCATGAAAAAAAATAAAAGCCAGTCTCAAAGAGTTACATGTTATATGATTCCATTCAAGGAACAAGATTATAGTAATGAGAACAGATCAATTGTCGCACAGGTTGAACTGGGAGGAAAGGTGTAACTATCAAGCGATAACGTAAGTAAGTGTCTATGTGATGATGGAATGATTCTGTACGCCAAATTTGGGGATGGTTACTCAGATCTATACATGCAATAAAATTTCATAGAATATAAAATTCCCTACCAAAAAAAGAGTGCATGTATAAGCTGGTGAAGTATGAATACCGTCTCTATTTGAATTACTAGTATTGTATCAATTTCAATTCCCTGGTCTTAACAATGTACTATGGTTATGTAAGATATTATCTGGGTGAAGTGTACACAGAAACTTTCTGTAGTCTTTTGCAGCTTTTTGTGAATCTTAAAATACTTCTAAATCTAAAAGTTATAATGAAAAAAGAGATATATGGGGAAAATGTCTCTATAAGTGCTTATGCTGCAAAGAGTTTTGATATAAAATCAACACTCATTCTTGATTTAAAAAAATAATAAAATAAGAATTCACATACACACACACACCCCTCAATCCTAAAGTCCACATTTTACTAAATAAAGGAATATTTTACTAAATAAAGGCCATTCCTGTAGTCAATACAAGAATGCCCGCTACCTGCATTATAATTTAACATTATATTGGATCTATTATTCAATGGAACCAGAAAAGAGAGAACAGTTAGAGGCATAACAACCTGCAAAGAAAATTACTTTCATTTTCAGACAATTTGACAGTTTATCTAGATAACCTTAGAAAATAATGACAAAACTAACACAATCATTAAATAATCCAAGTAGTTAGAGGATCTAAAATTAACATATACAAATCAATAGCTTTCATATGTACAAATAATGTCCAGTTAGAAGATGTAATGGAAAAGAAAGCTCCATCATAATGTAAAATAAAAATTAAATACTTATAAATAAATTTAATAAGATATTAGAGAAACCTACAAGAGAAAATCTTTGAAAACAATTGAAACAAAAGTGCGTTTAGATAATATCTCATGTTCTTAGATATGATGAGGAAAAATTATAAAAAAGCCAATTATTGCCAAGTTAATATAAAATCTTATAAAAATAATGACTTTTGGAGTTAGATAAATGATACTAAAATATATGGATCAAACATTTAAGAAAAACTAGGAAGGCCTTAAAAAGAAAATCAAGGAGGAGAAATTAAGCCTACCAGATAATAAAACATGCTTTAAATCCTCAAAAATCAAAGTAGTATGAAACTAACAAGTAATTAGTCAGACCAGTGAAAAATACAACAAAGTTCAAAAGTAGATTCCAGTATATAATAAAATTTTAGTAATATGAAGAAGGTCACATCTCACATAAATGAGGGGGGAAAACACTAAGAAGTGTTGGGACAGCTGGATAGCAGTTTGGAAAAACTTCAACAGGGACCCATACTTCAAACCACTTAACTATAAAAGCCCCAAAGGGATCAGAGATCTAAGTATAAAAAAAGAAAACCATCCAAGAACTAGAAGAACCAAGGGAAAAACCTCTCTAAGTGTGACTTAAAATAGAGTTGGAATAAAAGAAAAAAAACCCATTTATTTCATTATATATACAATGCCAACATGGGCATAAAAAACCAAAAGACAAATGACAAGTTAGAAACGAAAACATATAAACGATGAAAGAATAATCTCCTTAAGTTATAAAACTCTAAAATTGCAGAATAAAAGACCAAATGTTTGATAGGAAAATGGGAAAAAGACAAGAATGATATTTTGAAAAAAATATACTTGCACAAATGGCTCTTAAACATATGAAAAATACTCAAATTCACGTGTAATGAGTAATAAAAATCAAACCTATGCTAAATATTATTTCTTGCCTATCAGATGTGGGAAAAAATCAGAATTCAGTTGGAAAGTCTTTGAGGAAGTTTTATATTTTACCCTTTTTGATGGAATTCAAAATGGCATACATATTATGCAAGGAATTAGGCTATACTCAACAAAACAATGTATTCATATATGTACATATATAACATATTTCACTTGTAGCAATATATACTACAAAATATTTGATATCATGTATCTACGCACACACTCAAATGCATGTGTATGTGTGTATATATATCTATATATAGATATATATACATACTTTATATCTCTATTCACTAAAAGGGACTAGAAGCAAAACACATCAAGAAAAATTAGCACAAAAGGGCTTCCTCCTAGGTAAATTCATAAAGAAAAATGAAAAATCCATGGATACATAATAATATTTCAAAATAAAGAAAGCAAGAAGGGAGGGAGGGAAGAGCAAGGCAGGAAAGAAGGAAGGCAGGAGGGATAGAAAAAAGACTGACATGACTAGAAAATCACTCATTTGAAGATGTTAACATAATAACTGATTCAGGCAAAGATCATCAATGAATACTAAATCATTACAAAGATAGCTGTGGAACAGTTTATCCACAAGATTTCAAAGTATCTGCTCATGTATTATTTATTACAAGGGGAAAAAACTATTTTTCATATAGAGACATGAGATATATACACCTTAACCAAATAATCACATTTAGTGTCACTAATAATGAAAAGACACTGATATTACTTGCCTCTGTATGTGATGATGTGGGAAGAGTATCTCATCACCTATGCAATACCTTGCCAAAAATGTGCAACCTGCTTTTAATCACAGGGAAGTAATCACAACATCCAGATTGTGTGAGACACTAAACACAGTTGACTTGGACTTTCAAAGATGCTGAAAATATGAAAGGCAGAACCAGTTGGGGGACTGTTGTTGATCAAAGAAAAGTAAATAAACACAATGCATAATCCTAGTTTGGTTTCTGCTGGGAGATGGTATCAGGAGAAAGGGAGTTGCGGTCTATGAAGGAATCATTGAAACAACTATCGATTGTGAGTATAAGCTCTATATCAACCACGTAATTTTGTGAGTGTTAAATTTTTTGGATGTGGTAATATTGAAATTTTGCAGAAGGCTGTCCTTTCCCTTAGGAGATATTTCTGTAATATTCAATGTGTATTGCCATAATATCTTCAGTTTAATTTCAGATGGTCCAAATTGACAGAAAATGGGTGGGAAAATATTGAAAAAAATTAAGGTTTACTAGGTTTATGTAAGTGATATGAGTATCTAGTCTAATATTCTTTCAAAGTTTTTCTGTAAATTTGAAGATTTCCTAAATTAAAAAATGAGAAAATTCAAATATAAATGTGTATTGAAACCTTTCAAAACTTTGGATTGTGTTTGTTTTGATATTCACTGCATTGAAATCATAGTTATTTATAATGATAACTGTCAATGAAGAACAATCTAAAATTGGAGATATTATATATTGGATATAATAAAGATTTATAAGATTCTCTTGGTTCCATTTCAATAGACTGCAATATATTTTTAAAAGTAAACATAAATTTTATGAAAATGACATCACCATTTAGATTGGAATTTTTTAAATTGCAAAATATTAATCTACTTAAAGGATATATTTTAATTATATATTGACTGTTAATTCAGAAAGCATTCTTTCATCTGCAATTTTCTGTTTTCCCCTGTAAACGTTTCCAAAATTGTGTTTTTCTTAGTAAATAAGAACCTGCTAGTCAAAACACCGAGGGAGTCAATATTGAAATTATAGAGCATATTTTTTATATACTTTTCAGGGCAAACTGCATTTAATGAGGAATATACTGTAAATAATTAAAATATTTCCAAATATTTATACATTTTGATTTTGGTACATTATGATACTTTCTATGAAGATTATTGCTTGTTGATAATTGAGCAAATCAAGATTTATTGCATTGTAACTCCAAAGTATGAAATTTATTGATAGCTTTACTGCATGTAGAAATATCCAAAGCTCTCAGTGCACATACATTTGTGTTTTATAATTGTAACATTTTTCTGGAGAGGTAGAGATTTCAATACTTATTGGATATAATATAAATGGTTTTTCATTTCCTATTATTCAAATCTCCTGGCCTGATTATTTTTAGAAGGTTAAGGACTGATTTTTTTTTTAAGTTGTGTGCTTATTTAACACATACATTGCATAGTATGGTAGTATTGTCCTATTGTAAACAAATAAGAATTGTTTGAGACATGTTTTATTCACACACAACCTCCTACTCTCAGTAACCTGTGAATGTTACCTTATATGGCAAAATATTTGATAACGTTAAGGATCCTGAGAGAATGACATTATCGTGGATTATTTGAGTGGGCACTAAATGCAATCACTTGTATACTGATAACAGACAAGCAGAGAGAATTTTGGAACAGACGAACAGAAAAAAAAGGTTATGTGAGGATGGAGGCAGAGATGGGAGCAATGCAACCACAAGAAATGCCAACCATAGCTGGAAGAGTCAAAAAATGGAATCTCTTCTAGTTCCCCTGAGAGGAGCACAACCCTGTCAACATCTTGATTTCAGACTTCTGACCTCCAGAACTGTGAAATAATGAATTTCTATAGTTTTCAGCCACCCAGTTCTCGGTAATTTATTAGAGCAGGCCAAGGAAATAACATAAATGGGTAACCTCACTGGGATAACTGTAACGACACGTAATTTTACTGTATGACACTATTTTAAATGATGTTGAGACTTGTTCCATATGTTTGTTTTACCACCTAAGTGTTTGTAGCTACTACAGAAACATCACAATAAATCATAGCTCTATCTAGAATTTTAATTCTAGATAGAAGATAAAATATGCTTAATTCAATAAATTTAGTTATATTGCTGAGAAGGGAATTATTGGCTTTAGAAAGTATTCTTTATGTGTGATTCTGGTAATGGAGTTCAAGGAGGGAAGACAATTTCCTTCTGCAGATAGCGTGTATAAAATTGTCCAAAATTTCAAAAATAACAATTTAAGAGTACTAGAAAATGACCAAAGGCAAACAAAACATGAGGAGTGTTTCTCAAGAATTGTGAAGGGTCTGAGATTTGACATTTCTTCCAAGCTAATAAGTCAGCCTATCACAGTTTTATGGACAGTGGAAGAAGACATGAGACTCATGGAAGTGAGAAAAAGAATTTTACTAATAAGAGCAAAACAGGAAGTGTAAGCTCCTCTTTTACTTTGATTCCCTTTGACCGTAAGTCTCACAGGAACAATGAATTGGCAGGCCCAGATGGATGCTGTACACCCAATAGGTTTGCCTCACAGCTAAGAGATACTGAGTTTAAGAAACTCCAATTTTATACCAAAATGCAATGAAACCTACCTACCTTTTGCCTAGGACAGATATTGTCTTTGCTAGCCTGGACTGCAAATAAATCTGCCCTCTGCTTCAGAGGGAGGCACTATCTCTGTCTACCAAGACAGCTATAGAAACATTCTTGGAAAGTTAGTCTGAAGAAAACAATGTCAGTGTCTCTGATCTCAAGATGTGCAGAAATGCTAGAAACCAATGAGATTTTCTTCCAATAGTATTTACTCAAGAAAAACTGTTACTTAATTGGGTAAAAATAATGAGAATGTAGTCTTTTGGTTTGAATGTGCTCTCATATACTTTCCATCTTCAGCTTGTAACATTATTGGAGTGGCACACATGATTTGAGGTTGCAACAAAATCCAACAGATGTACAAGCTGAGATGGTGTACTCAGTTTGGAGTGGGTGGTAAACACCTGCAATTTATTGACAGAAAGTTGTAGTCACAGTTAAGTCAGATGGCAGATCAATTAGAATTTAACTGTAAGATCTTAGAAGAGAGAGAGCCGTAGAATTTTGAGATAATGCTGCATCTTTTAATTCATTCCTCTATTCATAGACAGGTCATAGGGAAGAGGGGAAGCCTTATAAGCTCAAGATATTTGAACATACTTTCTCTCAAAAATCATTGGTTGATTATTAAAATATGCAAGCAGAGGCAAGATGCCTAAAGCATCAAGCTAAAAAGCAAAGCCCACCAATAACTCATGAACAGACACATACACACAAACAGAACACACTGAGAACAGAACAGATATCATTGCCTATACACTTTGGGAAGATAGATTTCAGTGTGAATTCGGGTAAATTTCTAAACAATAAATCCAATTATAAGAAAAATAAAACACAATCTGGAGTCACTAAAATACATTATCTAAATGACACGTTTTCAACCCCAAATTACTACATGTATAAAAAAAGAGAAAAGTCTGATCAATATTCAGGAGAGTGAAAAAAGGGTAGTAAATAAAATATAATTTCTAGTGAGCTTAGATATTGTATTTAGCAAACAAAGATTTCAAAGCAGCTATAATAATAGACCTGTTAAAAGAATTAAAAATATATATATTTAAAGAATTAAAGAAAAACATGCAAATAAGTTAACAAATAGACAACATAAATAGAGAAAGAAAAATAACAAAAAAGAACTGATGGAAATTTTAGAGCTAAAAGAAGAAAAATTGGAATGAGAAATTCATTAGATTGGCTCAATAGCAGTTTGGCACAAAAGGTATTGATGAACATGATGACAGACCAATATAAATTATTCAAACAAGAGACCAATGAGAAAGATAATTCAAGACAAATGAACAGAGATTCACAGATTATTTGGACAATATTAAACATTCTAACATATGTGTATTTTGAGGTTCCAGTGAGAGACAAGAGATAAAAATATAAGAGTTTTTGAAGAAATAATGTGTGAAAACTCCCCAAATTTGGTTAAAAGAATTACAGATTCAAAAAGCTCAATAAACTCCAGGGGGGTAAACATAAAAAAGAACCACACCTAGACACTTTTAAACTATTGAGTGACATCAAAATAAAAAATCTTGGAAGCACAGAGAGAAACATGACATATTACCTGCAAAGGATAATTCTTGTGGCCTCTCAAGAGAAGTAAGGGAAGCCAGAGGCATTAGAATTACATAAAGTTCTATCAACCAGTAAATCTACATGTAATAAAGCTATCCTTAAAAAATGAATGTGAAAGACATTTCTAGAAAAATGAAATCTTAAAGAATTCATTGCTAGTCAACTTGCACTATAAGAATCACTAAAGGAAATCCTTTAGCTCAAAATAAATTAATTATATTTGTTCAGATCTAAAAAAAAGAATAAAAAAGCACTGAAAATGCTAAATATGTGGATAAACATAAAATATTGTGTATACATATACATTTTATCCTTTCTTCTTTTTATGTTCTTAAAAAATATAACTGTTTATAGTAAAATTACAAGAGTATACTGTTAAATTTATAATGCATGTGGATGTTATACCTTTGAAAATAATTCCCAATAAACGGGGAGAGAATGGAGTTATACTAGTGCAAAGTTGGTATATTTTAAAATATAACTAACTCAGTCCTAACAAGAAGTAAATTGAAATAGATAAAATATACGTATAATGGTTTCTCTAACAACTACTAAACATATGCAGAGAAGAATAGCCAAAATGTGAATAGAGTAAATTTAAAAAGTATTAAAAAATTCTTGTATTAACATGAAGAAGAGCAGTGAAGGAGAAAGAGTGGAGCAAAAAGGAGATGACTAAAAGGAAAACAAATAACATGGCAAAAGTAAATCAGATCACATCAATTAATACATTAAATGTGAATGGAAACCATTCCAATCAAAAGGCAGAGATTGTCAAACTGGATAAAAAAGGCAAGATTCATCTACTTGATGTCTAAAGAAATGTACTTTAAATTAAAATACACAAAGAGTTGAAAGTATAAGGATGAAAAATTTACATCATTCAAGCAGTAAGCTTGAGAAAGTTGAACTGGTTATACTAATATCAGGCAAATTAGAACTTAAAAGAAAGGATTTACTACAGAAGGATATTTCATATAGAGAAAAGGGCCAGTAATGAAAATACATATAACAATTATAAGAGTACGTGCATCTTACAATAGAGACCCAAAATTTATGAAACAAAATCTGACAGTCTTTAAGACAGAAATAGAAAATTCAACAATCATTGTTGGACATCTTAATATTCCTCTCTCAGTAATTGAAATAGAACAGAAAGAAAATCTGTAAGGATATAAAAGACTTGAATAACATGATCTAATGGAAATATACAGAACATTTTACTCAATAACAGAAAAATTCACATTCTTTTCAAGTATAAATGGAAAACCCATCATACCAGACAATATGCTGGCTCCAAAATAAATGGCAATAAATTTAAAGAGATTGAATAGCATTCTTTGAGTGGAACAGAATTAAATTAGAAAATAAAACATAATGAAATCTTGGGGATAACCAAATATGTGGAAATTTAAAAGAGAACACTTCTAAGCAAACTACGTATTAAAGAAAAAATGATGAATGAAAATAGAAAATAGAAACAATGAAAGTGAAAACACAACATGCCTAAGTAATGGAATGAAGTTAAATAAGTTTTTAAGGGAAAACTTATAGCTTTAAGTAACTATATTAGAACAGAAGAAAATTCTAAAATAAATCATCTAAGATTCCACCATATGTAGCTAGAAAAAGAAAGTCAAACACAAAGTAGATACAAGAAAGAAAACAATAAAGATTAGAGAGGAATTAAATGAAATAGAAAATGAAAAAACAATAAAGAAAATCAATGAAAATAATAGTTACTCTTCAAAAAGATCAACTAAACAGACAAAGTTTTAGCTAAACTAATCAAGAAAAAAAGAAGACACAAATTCCAAACTCAGGAATAAAAGAGGGGAAATTTCTATAACCTTTCAAGAATTAAAAGAATTCTAAAGGAAGTGTTCTAAACAAATTTATGCCATCAAATTGATGATGGCAAATTTATGCCATCAGATAACTTAGGTGAAGTGGGAAAATTCCTAAAAATTCACAAATTAGTAAAACTTAAGAAGAAATGAAAAATCAGAATAAATCTGTAACAAGTAAATAAATTGAATTAGTAGTTAAAAATTTCCCCATGGGGCCAGTCCCCTGACTGAGTGGTTATGTGCACATGCTCCACTTCAGTGGCCTAGGGTTTCACCTGTTCATATACTGGGCATGGACCAAGCACTGCTCACGAAGCCATGCTGAGGTGGTGTCCATAAAGCAGAGCAAGAAGGACCTACAACTAGAATATACAACTATATACTGGGAGGCTTTGGGAAGAAGAAGAAAAAAAGAAGATCGGCAATAGAGGTTAGCTCAGGTGCCAGTCATAAAAAAAAAAAAATCCCCCCACAAAGAAATGCCCAAGCACTACAAAATTCTGTCAACCATTTAATGAAGAAATGTTAGCCGTCTTTCACAAATATTTTTAGACAATAGAGAGATGAGAACACTTCCCAACTTATTCTGAGGCCATTATTATCCCGATACTAAAGCCAGACAAAGATATCATACACACACATACAAAGATAAATATCTCTCATTAACTTGAATGCAAAAATGTATTAATGTAGTAAAATATAAAAAAGGATTATACCTCATGAATAGGTGGGATTTATCATAGGAAATCAAGGTTGGTTTCACATCTGAAAATCCATTAATGTAATACACGAAATTAATTAAACCCATTAGAAAAGCAATATTATCATCTTAATGTGATGAAAAAGCATTTGACAAAATCTAAAACTTATTAATGACAAAAGCTCTCAACAATAGGAGTACAGGGGAACTTCTTCAACTCAATAAAGAACTTCTACAAAAAACCTCCTTCTAACATTATACGTAACAGTGAAAGATTCAAGTCTTTCTGCCTAAGGTCAGGAATACAACATTGCTCTGAAAGTACTAACCAACACAATGATACCCACCCCCACAAAAAAGAAAAAGAAAATGCATATAGATTGGAAACAAAATAAAATTATCTTATTCAAAGATGATATAATCATAAATGTTCAAAATCCTAGGAATCTACCAAAAAGTTGCTCGGAAAAAATAAGTGAATTTAGCAAGGTCTGAGGATACAAGATCAACATACAAAAATCAATTGTATTTCTATACTCTAGCAATGAACAATATAAAATGAAATTATAAAAATTTATTCTAAATATTTATGATAGATGTTCAATATCTATGCAATAAAACCTACAAAATGATGAAAGAAATTAAATGGATCACAGACAAATATAAAAGTTAAACCATAAAGCTTCTAGAGGAACTGGAGAAAATTTATGTACATTTATATATGTTATACAAAAATTTCTTGATAGAACTCAAAAAACTTGAACCATAGGAAAAATAAATTGCACAATGTTAAATTTACAACTTTTGTTCTTTGAAAAAATCATTTAAGAATTCGAATAGACAAACCACTGATTGGGTAAAATTAATTGCGTAACAAAGTGGAACAAAGATTTATATCCAGATTATACTAGGCCACTTACACAACTGAGTAAGGAGAAGAAAAACAATCAAATTAAAAGATGAGCAAAGGAATTAAACATTTCACAAAAGAGGTTATGAAAGTGGCCAATAAGTTTTTGAAAAGACATTCAGTTGGTTATTAGGAGAATAAAAATTAAAACCACAGTAAGCTACCACTACAAAACTAAGTATCTAAAATTAGAAATAATGACAATACCAAGTATTGTTAAGAATGTAGAGGAACTGGAACCCTCATACCTTGCTGGTTGGAATATAAAATTGTACAACCACTGGAAAACAATTGAGTAGCTTCGAAAATGATGAACTTACCCTTATCATGTGATAGAGCAATTTAATTTCTAGGTATACACCCAAGAAACAGGAAACATACATCCACAGAAAGGCTTTATATGAATGTTTATAGAAGCATTATTCTTAACAGCCAAAACCTAACAACTGAAATGTCAATCAACATGTGAGGGATAAATGCAATGTGGTATATCCATACAGAGGAATACCAGCAAGCAGCAAAAAGAGCAAATTTCTGACTCATGCAACAGCATGGATGATTTACAGAATATCATGCTAAGTAGAAGAAGGCAGGCACAAATTACTACAAACTGTACTGTATGATGTCATTTATAGGAAATTCCTAAAAAAGACAAAACTCATAACTACAGTAAAACATATGAATGGTTGCCTGTTTCCAAGAGTGGCAGTGGGAATTGATAGGAAAAAGACAAGAAAGACATTTTTGGGATCATTAAAGTATTGTAAACTCACCATAATGATTGAACAACTGTATAAATGTTCTGAAACTCATTAAACTATAAATTTACAACGTAACTTTTATGATATGTAACCAAAAAATAAGATTTAATTCAATACAACTATCATAAATGTGTTCTTCAAACATTCTAGATTTTTATAACTCTCAAAATTTCCTACATGGCAACAATCAATCAACACAATTTAATGCATACCACAAATGTATATGTAAAGAAGTTTGCCTTGTGAACATCAAACGAAATGTATTGCTATCCCCTACATTCAAGGGACTTCAAATATTATTTCCACTATTGACCTTATTGTTTTAATTCTCTCACGGAGGAAGGAACTTGCTTCTAGTGTGCAACTTCTCCATAACAGGTACAGGTTTAGATTCTTTACACACATTATTAAGTTAATACTGATAAAAATGCAAGGTATAATATGCATTCTATGTATGGCTCAGAATATTAATGAACCTGTTGGTGATTAGATATGCAGAAAAACTGGAATGTGAACTGGGGCTTCTAAGTAGTATGTGGTTTTTCTTTTTTTTCACCCATAAATATTAGTATTGAGATCCCCTTGTTCACATAGCTTAACTATTGGTACTGAGAATTGAGGCTGTCTAGATTACATGACTTAACTGTTTGCTTCAGGAAATTACTGTAAACCAATTTATCTGGACAAATAGTTTACTTTTGAGCAAAAATCTCTCCTGTCAGGAAAATATATTGCTCATGAGGTCAAACAACACACTTTTCAAACACCAATTTACTCATTAGGGCTCACTTTAAGATTCTTGATTCTATGTACTCCAATACTAAATAGTTATGTCACAGATTTTCCCAACTGAGTTAACACCATGCCTAGCAAGATCCATCTTAAACCATTCCAGCCCAGACCCCAGAACCCTGTAAATATTATCCATTGACTGCACCAGCCTGAGACACTCCTGATACTCTTTCAACCTAACGTTCTCCTTTGCTGCAGTGCGCAGTCCTTGTAGGAGAAACCTTGGCTTAGGCCTTCTATCTGAAATGTGTGATAGTTTTCCTCTGGGTTTTTTGGTTTGATCTATGAGAGTGTGATTCAGAGATGGAGCCTGTCTCCAAAACTTCCATTCACTGGATTTGTTGGGTCTGCAATTGCAGGCAGCCAATAATCAGAGTGAGAGCCTGAGCCATGAGGTGAATGAGCAACGTATTTGATCAACCACTGCCCTCCTTTCATGATTTTTTTCTCACTTTAAGTCAGTGTCTCCTCCAGGTCAGATTCCAGCTTTCTGAAAAATACATTTACATTTGAACTTTAATTACTATTTTTCTAAGTGGCAAAATTTTACCAAAGACAATTTAAAATTACAATAGCTACTTTGGACAACTTTCAACATAAATAAAATTGTTCATTTGAGAGGTATCTTAAAACAAAAAGGGATCAAAATTCTAAACATCCAGTCATCTCCATTTTTTTATTGGTATGAGGAAGCTTCTAAAATGATTTTAGATAAGAACATTGCATCTTTAAAATTTCCCTCGAACAAAACAAGTTAAATCTGTGAAAATTGAAAACTTGCTCTCTCTCTTAGATTCTTCTATATCGTTCCTTGAAACTAACAACCTTTACACCACTCTTGCTCTTCCCCCATTATATGCCCCTCTATACACTCTGACCACAATCCTTTCTGATTCACCTCCCTTTAGTTTGGCTGGCCAGAAACTCACAAAGGTAAATTGTCTCTTAAAGGTAATGCCAATTCAAAATAGAACAAGTCGATTATGTTTGACTTTAAGCCCTGGTCTCTGTCTGAGCTGAAAAACATTGTTAAAGACCTCTAAAGCTAGATAACATGGAAAGAAATTTACAGATCAACATAGAATATATCTAGAAATATATAATCAAGGATTCCCAGATTTGTGTCAGTGTGTTCCTATGTATGCAAAGACTCATATGTGAAGGGAATAATGTAGATGACCTAAGAGACCTAGATTTGTTTGATTATTTATTTTGCACATGGACATCCCATTATTGCAGAATCATTTGTTGGATAGACTGTTCCTTTTTCCACTGAATTGCTTTTGATCTCTGTAAAAAATTAAAAAAATCAGTTGATGTATATGTGGTTCTGTTTCTGGCTTCTGTTCCATTGATCTGTGAGTCTATACTTTTGCCAATATAACACTGCCTTGATTACTTTAGATTTAGAGTACAAAATACACTTTGAAGCCTAACTTCCCCTCAGATTAAAACCCTAAAAGTTTAACCTATTGAAGCTTTTCCACACAATCTTTGCTCATTTAATTTTTCCATGCCTTTTTACTTATGAGAAAATTAGTCAAGGTTAGCCCGTGTTCCCAAGATGTATTGAGTAAGGCTGAACCAAGGCAACTCATCCTTTGCTTCAGAAGATGAGCAGGAACATATTGAAAACATTTGCAGGCAATAGTAGGACCATATGGTGGGGGGAAGGGAAGACAAGGAAAGTAACCATTGTGGGGCATTGTGAGAAAAAGAAGTAGGTGTAATTTAGTGTGTGCAATATGGACAAGAAGAGGAATAGTACTGTGGTAAAATATTTTACTCCCCTGACATCTTCTTTCTTCCAAGGTTAATCTATTGATGTCTAACCAAAAAAGTTCATAGTATAGTTGAACACAAGACACATAGGATGCACAATTTTTTAGAGCAACATATTAACCAGAGTTACTTTTCTTATGTAAGAAAGACCCATGAAATAGAAAAGCTGTCTAAGTTTTTAAATGGTGCTTTTTCTACAAACATAGCTACCAGATTGCCGAACTCAAGTCCTTCTGTTCCACTGATAAATATCCCTTTATAGAGATTTGGCTCCCAGATGGCCATTCTATCTCCATCACCTACTCCCTACAAAGAAATAATCCTAGCTGCTGATTTTTTTCTCTAACCCGAATATATTTAGCTGTCTTTTGCAGTACTTCGTACTGAGAGTGTAACTCTCAGTGAAGCTAGAAGAATCTCATCTCATTCATTTTGCACGAGTTGTTCCTATTTTTTCAATTAATCTGAAGGCAATTTGGAAATACTTTTGCAATCATTTCACTTTTGTGATAAATCATTTAGTAATAGTTTTCAAGCAAACATTTACAAATGTCCTGTTCTTCTTTTCTCTTTTAACCCTATTCTCCTAAATTAGCACGGCTTAAGTTTGAGCACAGACTCCATTTCTGCTGAGTTAATATTTCCTGTTTAGTCTGGGGACAGTCTTTTTCTCACTTGTTGTGTAATTCTTTAAAAAGATACTGGTTTTTAGGATTCTAGAAATTTCCAACTGCTCTAATTTTAAAATCAATGTATGTCTTTTAGCCACTGGTTATGGACCCTGTTTAAGTGCTGAATCTTCAGTGTGCTGTATGTGTATGCATTTGCTAAGTTGCCTGTGTCATGGCAAACTGAGTGCACACCTTATCTTATAGATTTTAAAACTCCATGCAGACATCACAAAATGGCCAAATACAATACATTGCAGGGCTGTAAAACTCTAGTAGTCTACAGTTTGTAGCTCTCATAGAGTGTCCCATTACCATGAGGATCTTAAAAGTCAACAAAGGTACAGCCCACCTGAAATACATAATTGGATCAAGAGGCCTTTGTTTGTTTAGATACTCTCTTTCTTTGAGAGTTTTCTCTGTTTCTCTCTTCTTCTTACTTCCCTCATTCCTTACTCTTTTTCTTCTCTCTCTCTCCCTTCCTCCTTTCCATGTATCTTTCTCTACAAAGAAGAATCTACAAAAAGCACATTTATAGTTCTAAATGGCATGTTATTGGCTCTTCCCTTAGAAGTACATTGGAATGTCACTATTTGTTCTGTTCTGATGTCTTATTGACAGATTCAAAACTGTATAAATTGAGCCGGAGATAAAGAGTTGATTCAATACTGAGAACAAATGTATGAGCATGTACACATGTACACACAGAGAAATGTGAAATTGGACATTCCAACATTGCTGCTAAGATCACTGTAAGCAAAATGGAGACATTTATAGTCTCTAATGTGTCTACTTTAATGCAAAAGTTAACTTACTAAATCTTTCTGAAATAGCCATTACTTGTCATATTTTGATCCCACAAATGGCAACCACAACTGATCCATTATGGTGCCTGCTGGAAAAGGATATTCCATAGTATCAGACTTAAAAGCACTAAAAAGCTCTTCCTGGTTTATCATCTCAGTGGTTACATTACTTTTATATAATAAAGATCCTCTATTTCGTATGTGGTTTGCCACGACAGTATGGTTGTTGACAAGTGGTGTAAGTTCACGCCTGGGAACCAAACCTGGGCTGTCAAAGTGGAGCACGCTAAATTTAACCACTAGGCTTTGGGGCTGGGCCAGGATATACTTTTATTTCATAACATTGATATATTTTCATGGAGTGTTGGAGCTGTGTTTATCAACAAGGCATATCATGTCTTTGAGGAATCAATTACCATAACACTTACTATAAAGACATGCATGAAAAAATAGAAGATTCCTCCTCTAACCAGGGATCAGAATTCCACAAATACTCACATAGGTATGTTAGAGCCATGCCTTTATAATTTGGACCCTAAGCCAGTTTATGGAATTTTTCTAAGAATAAGAATTCACATTAAATTATATCATTGCATAACATAATTTAGTGCTGAAATCTTATGCTTTGTCTACCATTTGCCCTCAACACCCTCTGGTGTCTCTCTTCTTTTAAGGACAGTCTTATTGGATTAAGGCCTCACCTTTATGACTTCATTTAACCCTTATTATCTCTTTATGGGCCCTATCTCCAAATCTAGTCACATTGAGAGTTAAGGCTTCAACATACGGATTTTAGGAGGATACAACTCAATCCGTAATATATTCCATGATGAAAATAAAAGATAAACGTTTATCCACTTCTGCCCTAAATTAGCTCCCAGTATCCATGCAGGAGACTAGAAATGTCTTCTCTTTGATGTTTGGGTAACCTAAAGATTCTGACATGAGGGATTTTCCCAGTACAAGAGCCAATAGGGTCACCTTACAACAAACTCCACCACATGCACAGAGGATAACACACTCACGTTTAATACAACTTAAATTATCAGAATTCTAAGGAAAATATGTTTTTAGTTTATAAACCATATGAATGCATTCTCTATTCAAAAAGTTTAAAAAAAAAAAAACCTCCATAGAAGGATTGTAAGCAAGAGCAAGCTTTATTTCCTATTAGTTATTACTGAGAAAATGACAACAAAAGATACTCAGAATAATTAGTATATTAGGCTATGCTGCAGAAATAAAGAGATCCTAAATCACAGTGGCTTAACATAGCAAAGATGTATTTCTCTCTCTAAATCTTAGGTAACAGTCCCGATTAAATATCCATCTGGTAATTCAATAATTCAAATGCCTTCCATGTTTTGATCGCACCATTTTAGGGCATTAAAGAGATGTTGGGGCAAGGGAACAAAGAATGTGGAAGACTCATTATTCTCAAGTACCTAAGGCCAGAAGTGATACACTTCACTTCTTCTCACAGGCCATTATCTAGAACTAATCCACAGCCCCAGTTTCACTACAACAGATACGAAAGCATACAGGATATTTGGAGCACTCTATAATCTGTGCCATATTGGATTCCTCACAGCTGAAAATGCCACACTGTATTTAATAAAATGAGTCATCTCTAATAAATCATTAATATAGTAGGATTTGTAGATTTTCCTCAATTGTTTGAGTCAAGACTTACTAAAGAAAAGTCACAAAATGCATTTGGAAGGCTATTGTCTCAGCTTAATCTTTGGTCATCCATACAGCAAGAGTTATTACTTCCTAATAGTGATAGAGTTAGACCAAGGTGAAGTCCAGACACTGTAACTGAAGTGGAGGAACCCATGCTTACAAAGTCAGTCAATATTGGTTAGCTCAATAGAGATAAGATTTAAAAGGATCCTTCCCAGGGTAGTGTGGAGTTTTTTATGCCTAGGTATATTACAGAAGTGGGGAGATTCTTACAATAAAAAACTGAGCTAGGATGATATCAGCAAAGGAAGGAGAGTTCTTTTTCTTGCTGTTTTCATTTGATTTGCTTTTTGTATTTGTAATTGACTAGGAATTTTGTAACATATTTTTAAAGGATCAGGTATCTTTATTAAGTGATTCAACTTTATTTTTTTTGTGAAATTTCCTTTAAGAACCTAGTTATATATTACAGTGGTATAGGGTGGATTTAGTCCAAATTAGTTTTTGCCTTCAAAAGAAAAATCGAAGCTTAATTACTACTCTCCAAACTTCCTTTGTTATTACTCTTTAAAAGAGTGGTTCTCAAACATTAGTGAACTTCAGAATCACTTGACATCTTGGTCAAACATAGATTGCTGGGCTCCACCCTAGAGATTCTGATACAGCTGGTCTGGGGTGGGACCTTAGAATTTGCATTGGCAACAAAATCAACAGGTGATGCTCATAGTGCTGGTCTGGGAACCAGGCTTGGAGAATAACTGCTCTAAATTATATGGATATTCAGCTCATTATTTAAAGTTTCCTCTAAATCAGCTGGGTCTTGCAGATGGCATATTCTATCAAGAAACGGGTCATTTGTTATTTGTTCTTTTAATCTCAGCACCTAGCAGACATGCTGGAACATGATAGATATTGAGTGAGTTTTTAATGAATGAATAAAGTATCTACTCTATATCCTCATATCATCATATTTAAAATATATATGGTTAACCCTAAAATTGGCTCCAGTTCTTTAAAATAATGCATGTGAAACCAAGGCTCCCACTCTACTGTGGTTTGTTCACCACACTAGACTCAGCTCATCCCCAACTTTATGCTTTTTCATGAGCTGAAGATGAGTCATCTGCATCTTCATTAAGATAATCTATCAACTGTAAGTCATTAGGATCAACACTTGTGGGAGAGAAAGAAAGGAAGCAGTACTGGGGAGAGGAAGGAGTTGGTGGCAATGCAATCTCAACATAGGTTTTAGCCAAACCAACAGAGAGCCTTAAAGACTGGATAATCCTTCAGACTTCTAGCATGTTACATAGAGGAGTTTGAGTCCTGTAACAAGCAGTCATCAGACTTAGGCTGACCCTGAAGGGAGAGTGCCTTGGGCAAGGCAGATCTCTCTACCCAAGGGTGATTTCCAGAGAGCTAGGAATGACTGTGCGTGTGTGTGTATCAATATATTTCATTCTTAATTAATATCAAATTAGTCATTATTTAATAACAAACTTTTAAAATATATAATTAGCAATTAATGTTGAATAAATATCTTTAACTGTTTCCTGACTACATTTTAAGTAACTTCAAGAAAGAAAACATGCCTTCTATCTCTTACCACTGTCTTTGTAAGTATTATTGTTGATTGGCTAGACAAATATTGAAAATTAAAACCTTGATATATTCCTTTTCAATGACACAATGAACAATATGAAACTAATGTTGACTTTTAAAACTACTGAAGTCCTCGTGCATATTGTTAAAATGTATTTACACTTGTTATTTGATGTCATGTTGTCTGCCAAATCAGTGATTGTTTTATTTCCTATCTGGAGTTACTATTGGTTGGGGATGGAAAATGGTGTTAAACAGAAGTTCCATGTAGATACTGAAGAGAATATGCTATTTTGAGTGCCTACGTTAAGTGGGCAATGTAATGGCTTCATATCAAAAGTGAATTCAAACTTCTCTTGCTTAGTTACATTATACAGAACATGAACAGTGGATCTTTGTAGAGAATAAGCGTTGTAGAATTAAGAAGCCACGTTATCAAGTTTTACTGTAATCATAAAGAGAAAGGGGGACCTTGGATGGTACATCCTGACTATTTGGCAGACAGTAGGATTAGACGGACTGAACTTCACTGTGCTTATTAACACAATTGGAAAGTATCAAAGCAAATACCTCCATATGGAGGTAGGTGTAAATGTATTCCCTTTAGTAACACTTAACTCATTTACTTGTCACTCTGACTCTCTATTCACTTATAGGCATATGGTTATCGGATGTGTTACCTATACAAAATATTAGAGATTATATAAAAAAGTTTTTATACATAGGTTAACAGAGAAGTCTTTGGATATAAACAGGATAATTTGAGTGGTTTTCAAATGTTTTCATACATGTCTATTTTTGTTGTTGTTCCTGGTCTAAAACAAATAGATCAAACATTACAAATCTTCCCTGGTTCAAGTTCTCATCTTCCACATAGACTACTGTAACGTTCTTTTAACTATCATCTGTCTTCCACTCCAATGTAAGTCCTATGTTGACTCTGGAGCACGTAGATTGTACCTTATGATTATCCATGTTCAAAATTTTCACTAGATCTTCATTGCCTATGTGATGTTAAAATTTAAAAGCTTTGTTTCCAAATACTTCATGCTCTCATGACTTGTCATGACCCCAACCTTTAATTCTATTCAAACTTCTATCGTGATCATGCCAAACTTCTCATTCTTTTGCTCTTTATAGCTCTTTTATTTTGTTCCTAATATACTCTCTGCTAAAAATCTTTTCTCTACCTTTTTTTTGCCCTCCAAGTGAATGACTACTCAAGCTTTCTGAACCTATTTCGAACATTATCTTCTCAATGAGATATTTACTTACCTCCTTAGGCCTATGTAGTCAAGCCCTCCACTGTGTTATCATGGCAGGCTGTACACATCACTTTTTTGACACATATATGTTTGTTTTATTCAGTAGATCATGAGCTCCTCGAGATTAGGACCATGTCCTACTCATCTTTGGATCCCTTAGTCCTACATTTACTGCTGCCATGTAAGCACACTATAGGTGTCTATTGAATTAAGGTCATGTAGAATACTGAAGGTTTGTGATCTAATACATTTTATTAATTTAGCCTATATATAGCAATTGCAATATTCCTAAGAAATAAAATTGTACATTTATTCTTGATTAAAAAATTCAACTGTATATGTGCCTGAGAAGGAGCATATCTCTAAGTAGTAGGTAGTAATAGAAAATTGCAGAGGAAGATAAAATTGAAATAAAGGAAAAGTAGTCTTGGAGTTCAGTAACAATTGAACAAATATTACTTGAGCACCTGTTAGGTTCAAGGCATCGTGCTCATTGCTGGTAGAACTTAGTCCCTGTCTTCAAGGTTCTTGTAAGAGAGCTGATAGGGAGTGAAATCGGGCTTCTCAAAGACAAGAAAGTATTTTTAAAAAGGCCTGACATTAGCAGGCAATGCAAAAATGATACAGAAACCATAAAGAAAATAAGCAATCATTTAAATATTTTATAATGTTTACCTTGGTTTTTGAAATGTGCCACAGTTAAGTATTCTTAAGCATTAAATGAATGGGTAGTTGTGACAATTTTAATTTTAAATATAATGAGCAAATAAAGCTTTGTATACGCATACATCAAGACAATAGCATAGGTTAAAGTTAAAAGAAGATTAATTTGTACCAACCTCAGTAATCTTAAGTAAAAATATAAAATACCCTGAAGTGTATATCTAAAAATATGACAGATTATCATTGCATTTATCGTTAATTATTTTATTTTTCAGCAAAATAAAGAAGTAGCAGACAGGCAATTCTAGACATAAGTACTTTTTTTTCAGTTCTGTTTGAAGCGAGAGTTTAATTATGAAGAGATAACTAGAAGTGCTATGACCTGAATTCAAATTAATATTTGATTAAGTTTCACAACACAGCGTGGAGCTATAACTGGAATGAACAGTTTGATGAAATTAAAATTACTTGGTAATAGATATTAAGCTAAGTAACTATTAAATTGCTTATTTCTTAGGGTGTAATAGCAGGTGCCAGAGGAATAGTAGAGATTTTCCACAAACACACTGATAGACTTGCAAAGATTTGGGGCTGTGTAGCCGAACAACTCTTGATCTCAATTTATATTGGCTATAGCCCTTCAGACATGCTATGACCTTTTATAAATCTCTGCAAATCACTAATTTACTGAAAACACAAATAGCTAATGTTCCTGATCTACATTTTTAAAGGCCAAAGAGAGGAAAGTTGTATTGAAATCAGTTCTATGCTAAAGAAAAACAAAAACAAAAGTATAGCATTGCCCTAGTGTTGGCAAATGTGAAAGAAACAAATACATCAGAACTATTGCATTAGGCTGCAAAAGTATAACAGAGAACATGGTGAATGCTTGAACAAAATTACAGTTTATACTGTACTCAAAATATGAAGATACCTCCCTTTATGAGCAAGGGGAAGAGATGAGGAAAATCTTTAAGAAGGGAGTTGCCTATGAGATAGTTTCAGCAGCACTGGTTCAGATGTTGGTAGCGATGCATGGGATAGAGACCAGGACCCAGTCTTTTGGCTAGAACAAGTACTTTGGTTGATGAGTGTGGAAGTAGCCCCGGGAACTTATTCTGAAGAGCTAAGTTTTGATCTTTGCTTAGCCAACTATCTATTGAATTATGGATGAGTCACTTAGGCCTCTGAGACCTAGTTTTCTCAGCTACACATAGAGGGAATTGAACTAGATAATCATTAAGGTCATGCCTGTTCGAAAATGCTCTGAAATAAAAAGAATATGTTGGTTCCTGTTTTGAATAGCCTAGAAGGCTAAGTTGAGGAATTTCTTTCTAATTTGTGGGCAACTCAAAACCACTGAAAGTTTTCTGAGCAAAGTAGTACTATGATTAAAGTTAAACATTTGGAAGATTAATCTAATGGGGATACATAGGATTACTTCATGTGGGAAGGTCACTTAGAGTCTCTAATGTTCCTAGATAACAGGTAATGAGGGGCTGGCAGAGGGAATATATTACAGAAGCTGAATCCATAAGACTTATCCTCACTATTAATCAGTGCCAATGGGAGAGAAAAAAGTACATAGATTTCAGCCTTGGTATCTGAGTGAATTTTTACCAGAGCCAAGCCAGGAAAGTTTTATATATAAGGATCAATGCAAGATGTTCAGAATGAAGCTGTTCAACTGCCAGCTGAAAATACAGGCTTAGATCTTTTGCTCTCAAGATATGAATTAAAAGAGGGCTTGCAAAGTCAAATCCTTATAGGGAATACTGAGGTAACAGGCTATGTTAAAAACAATAAAGTCATGGAGAATGCAGCACATTGAAAAAAATGCACATTCCTAAGGGAGGTGGTAGCTGCCATTCAGCTCCTTGAAATTGAGGATCCTGCTTTTCTAAGACAAGCCAGAAATTTTGAAGGTTTCCTTTTTTAAATTGTTGATAAGGAAACTAACTCAGTAAAATTAAGTAACTGGGAAATAAACAAAACATGACTCTAAGCCACATTGATATACAGGCTGCTGGACATAACTTTGGGAACACTATATTGACCCTTTCAGTATTAGTAGGAAGATAAGGATCAAAATTGTGGGAAAGGATAGAGATTTTCAAAATAATAATTTTAAAGAGAGAAGTGAAGTCTAAGAAAAGATCTTTACATAATTTTTATACTTAAAAAGTCAAGTAAAAGAAAACAGTGGTCTTTCAACATAGTGAGGTTGCCAGAAATTAGAAAAATATGAGAACATTCCTCAAAGAGAAAGGAATGGTAGGGGACAAGGATAGCTGTAGTGCCCATCAAAGAGAAGAATTTAAATATCATACAACAGAAGACACAGTGGTAGACTGAGAAGATAATGAAAGAGGAAGAGTATAAATTACCTTGCATTTTTTTTATGTAGCATACATATTTTTTCATTTTATGTTTTCAAAACTCTGCAATGTTGTTAAATGTACTTATTGGATTGAATATTGTGCTCAGCATATTTGCTTTTTCATCCTAACACCTGAAGATGTTTATTACAGCTGTGAAGTTACCATCCATTACAAGAAGACAATGTGGAAATAAAGACTTAGAAGATTTAATGGTTCATTTGTATTGTTAGATAGACAAACAAGTCCACAGTCATGGCTTTATCGAAACACAGATAAGAAAATATGGAAAATGAGTTTGAGTTAATGTTTAGAAGATATTTTAAAGTGTCCCCTCAACCATGCTTCATTTACTGACTTCGAGAATGCATTAGAAGAATGAGTGCCATAGATTTCTGGACACTTCTCAGTGTCATCTGGTAAGAAATCAAAAGTCTCAATTGTTGATGAGCTTTATGTTTTCTTTGGAAAAAAAAACAGCTCCTTTGAAACAGATGGTTGACTGCAAAACTTTGCCACATTCCTCAAATATTCTTTGTAAACCACCAGCAGTCGGATTTAATTCTGTCTATGAGGAAAAGGCAATGAGTGGATGATGAATAAGGCACTAAATGTAGTTTAAAAAAAATCAAATGCAACAATGTCTTGAATGTCAATTGTAAGATATTAGAAAAGCTTTCTTTTTGAAAAGATTTTCCAGACATGCAAAGGATTTTCAAGAGAGTGTTAGAACATCACCATAAAGAATATTAAGATGAGTGACAAAAATTCAAATGCAAGCATGTACTTGTGTGTGTGTTTGTAGTCTCTATGTCTTGCTGGTCACATAGTTGTCCTAAATTTATTCTGATGGCCATCTGTAGAACCCGAGAGACCTGACTGCCAACTTCTTTTTCTTCCCATTTTTCCCCACCATTCTGGTAGACTCTAGAACCTTGTTATGTTTCTTTACTGGTCTATTATTAATTCTTTCCTTACAACTGTATTTGTTTTTCTCCTTGGCTTACAGACAAACTTGAATTTCTTTCATGATTTATTAAGCTTTTTCTTCTAGTTATCTATTGCTGTTTATTAAACAATACCACTCCCAAATTAGTGGCCTGAATAGCAACCATTTTATTTTGCTCTTGGACTTCAAGAGTCAGGAACTCAGACAGAGCACAGCAGGCATGACTTTTCTCTGTGTCTGGGACCACAGCAAGGACATCCTGATAGCTGAGGGTAACTCAGAACGCTGGGGGCTGGAATCCTTTGGGAGGCTTTTTGGATCCCATGACTGGTACCTGCCATAACTCAAAGCCTGGGCTCAGCTGCAACTTTTGACTGTAACACCTATACTTGTCATATCCACATGGACTTGGGCTTCTCATAAAGTGGCTGAGATCTGAGAATGAGTATCTAGAGAATGATAGTCCAAGAGACCCAGGTAGGGGCTTCATGACATTTAACACCTAGCTTTAGGAGTCACAGGCTGTCACTTCCACCATCTTCTATTGGTCGTAGCAGTCACAACCAGATTCAAGGATAGGGGCATAAATTGTATCTCCTAATGGGAGGATGTCTCAAAAATTTTGTGATCATTTTTGTTAATACCATTTAAAAAATTTATAAGCAGTTTTAACCAATTTTTCTCTATCTGACTTTCCACTAATTGTATCTTATACATTTCCTTTGAAGGTTAAATTTCCTGAAAAATTAGTTTACAGTTGGAGTCTCCATGTTGTCACTACAGACTCTTCTAAAACCTCCAACAACCTGCCTCTTGTCAATATCATCCCATTGAATTCCTCTCTAAAAGTCACCAATGACTTTTTGATTACCAAATCACAATCTCTTCAGTTCTCACCATGATATTGATAAGACACAATAAGCATTTACTATACACAATATACTACTTCTTTAATCTTTATAATAACACCATGAGGAGGGTAAAACATCCTTTTCATAGACCATAAAAATAAGACATGAAAAAGTTAAATGAGTTTTTATAAGGTTATTCAAATGGTAAATATTTGAGGCAGAAATTGAAACCCCTTTGGTTATTTAACACCTAGCTTTAGGAGTCACAGGCTGTCACTTCCACCATCTTCTATTGGTCGTAGCAGTCACAACCAGATTCAAGGATAGGGGCATAAATTGTATCTCCTAATGGGAGGATGTCTCAAAAATTTTGTGATCATTTTTGTTAATACCATTTAAAAAATTTGGTTATGAAAAATTAGCCACCCCTATCTACTGTCACTAAACAGAGAAAATTTGACACTGGAAATATGAATGCCATATGCAGAACGGGAAGATAATTTAGTTTTGTCTGTTGGTTCTGCCTACAGACATCTTCAAATACATTTTTAAAAATTAATGTTCTGCTGGTTACTAGAGGGTGGAATGATTGGGAGGCAGGCATAATAGACGAAGGGAATTAAGAGGTACAAACTTCAAGTTATAAAATTAATAAGTCATGGAGATGTAATGTACAGCATAGGGCATGTTGTCAATAATATAATAACTTTGTATGGTGACAGATGGTAACTAGACTTATGGTGACCATTTCATAATGTATACAAGTATTGAATCACTATGATATACACCTGAAACTAATAGAATATTATGTGTCAATTATACTTCAATAAAAAATTATTATATAGCCATCAAAGGTATTTAATTTCGCTTCTGACTACATGTAGAAGAAAAAGCAACTACAGACTTGGATTCTAATAATCAGAATGCAAATGCATTTTGCCTGACTCGTCTTAACCCGGGCAAGTCATCAATATCTTTGGTACATCTCATTCAAACTAAGTGGTTGCCATTGAAACCTCTTAACATAACCACAAACTGAGCCCCAAACCCAGTTGGCTATTTGTTGTATGTGTCATAATGGTTGCAGTTGCCAGTAAACGTTTGGGGAGGCAGGAATCAAGTTAGATATTTGGCTGATCTTCACATAATGGGAAGAAAGTTGGAATTGGTACCGTGGCAGCAAAAAGAATGACACACTGGTCAAATTCAGTTAGAATGACCAAGTACAAGTCCTGGTAGGTTAGACTCATCAAAGTTATCTGGCTGGCTAGGGAAGAGCCATAAGAAAAAATTACATGCCGGTCATTGAGTAAGAATGGCAGTTTTGTACCTTCTGAGACCTCTCCTCAAGTGTTTTTTAAAACTGAAATTCAGAAACATTTTTCTAGTTATGGTCACTTGGCAAAGGCAAGAAGTAGAGTATAAGATTTTGAAGTACATTCAGAAAGGAAAATATCTTCTATGTGCATGTATATAGATGCAGGGCAATTGGTAAAAAGAGATGTAAACATGAATGAAAAGTGAGGTTGAAATTATGAAGGGTGTTAAAAATTATGTTCTGAAATCTACCTCACTCAAAAGTACACTTTTTCTCCTCTAAGCTTTTACAACATGTATCTTACACAACAATTTAGTATCTATTTCATCCTCTTTAACATTTCTTTTACTTATACAAATAGATGTCTTCTCTGCTAGATGGTGAGGTATACATTAATAGGTAAACAGTGAAAAGTAAATTTCCAGCAACTTTATATTATACTTTTCTAAATTCATCAATTTTTTTTTTCTTTTTGAGGAAGATTAGCCCTGAGCTAACATCTGCCAATTCTCCTCTTTTTTTTCTGAGGAAGATTGGCCCTGAGCTAACATCCGTGCTCATCTTGCTCCACTTTTTATGTGGGATGCCTGCTACAGCATGGCTTGCCATGCAGTTCTGTGTCCACACCCAGGATCCGAACCAGCAAACCCCAGGCCGCCGAAGCAGAATATGCGAACTTAACCACTGCACCACCAGGCTAGCCCCTAAATTCATGGAATTTTTACAATGAAAGTATATCATTTTAAATGTCTATAAAAAATATGCAACTGAAGTGTAGACTGAGCTCATTATAAGAGGAGTAGAATGCAAACACAAGTAACAGGTGAGGTTGGGGTTGTGGTACATAGTTGGGAGAAAGATAAATAGCAAATATTCTAGAGGGGAATGTAAGAGGTATAGAGGAGTGCTAAACAGGGAAATTGGTGGGTTTTATAGACGATATCCTTTTATTTCAAACCTTTGTATTATGACAATCCTGCCTTCATAAAAAGAACTTTGTGATTCAAGGAAAATTCCCATGACTTCCACTCTTCAACTTAGAACAAGTTAAAGCAGGTAAAATATTTAAATCTTTCCATGTGCCAGGTACTGTAATAGACCTCAGGGATGCAAATTCTAGGAAGTAATTGAGAATCACAACGAATCTTATTTTTGTCCTTACTTTAAACAATGTTGAGGCTGGACATACACACCTGTATGTATGCCAAGTAACACTGTGACTAAATAAATAATCCAGTACTTTCTCCATAAAATACTCGCTTCTGGAAGATAAGACTGTAAAGCAACTAAACAAATTACTTATAAAAACAGTTTCTTCATCAAGAAGAGCTTCAAGACTCATTTCTGTGTGCCTACCAATCTGAAACTATTATGCTGTAAACTTTGCCCAATTCCAATCACTTCCATATCTTGCAAGACACACCGAAAGCCTAGGACCTAAAACACTATGAGCATCCTCTCTTGACCTCCCCTTCTGAGATACTATAAGACTCAGTCAAGGTGGTGTTCTCCCTTACCACGTAAGTCTGATGAACACAGCTTTACGCAAATAATTAGTGATTCTGGTGGTGTTTGGGAGAGTCAACTGTTAACACATTGTTTCTGCCTTTAATGAACTCAGAAATTAAGAAAATGTGATATCTTAACATTTATCTGATAACAGTTTATCAGACTTAAAGTGATGAAAAATTTTGATCAATATCGTCCACCTACTACAATTCTCAGGGACTCCATATTCATTCATTCATTCAACTATTTAAAATAGATGACTGTGTACACCAAAAGCACGTTATATGTGTGGGGCTGTATCTAAGACACATATATAGAAAAATTTATATTTCCCATACTCAAAGAGATTGTAAGCTACTAAGAGGAAAACGTGCACAAAATTATAAGAAAAAATGACAATAATACTTAGAATTTAGTTTGCACAGGTAGCAATGGAATTATAGAATATGCCTACGTGTGCCTAGAGAAGTTATGAAAAATGTCATGGGAGGATTAATGACTCAATAACAAGTAAGCAAAAAGGCATTTGAAGAGGAAAAAATGATATGTACAAGAGATGTAAGTGAGAATGCCATATTTACGAACCTGCGACAGCCTAGCATTGTTGGACCATTTGTATAAACTGTGTGCAAGCCGCAGACTTTGAAGGGCCACTTATACCATGTTAGAAAGGTGCTGTGATACCCTTTAAGTAATAGCAATCACTAAAGAATATTGAGCATGGGGAAAACTTGCCCCTCACTAAATGTTAGCCTATTTCTCTGACCGACCTCCTTATTAAAGAAAAGGGAGGATTAGAACAAGAGAAATTGAGGAAATTGAATTAAGACAGTTAAAAAATCGACTAATTATTAAGATGAAGATGATCAAAGAGAAGGAGCAACTTTCAAATCATAACAATAGGTGGCTGTCGATTCTTATTGTTCTATTTAGCTAAAGTACTAACGATAGACAATTATTTTCATAATATATTAGTCTTAAAATGTTTCTGAACTCGTTATGGACATAGCAATCTTATTTGATAAGTCAATAACATTGATCTCCTTAACCACAGATGCAGTTTTCTTTATTTAACTGACTATGTAGAACCAGATGGCCATGCAGAGAGTAGCTAATAGTGATGAAGAGAAATGGTGGCTATAAAAGTACTTAAAATTATCCATAGGTGGTTTCTAGATCCATCAATGCCAACAACTGTCCAGTGTCAATCAGGTCTTGAACTTAAACCTATTGAAAAGACAATAAATAAAATAGTATAACCCATCATGTCTACTATATTAAGTTTTATGATCTATTTTGTCATGTGGGTCTGTGTGCAGGCACATTAAGAGGGGAGAAAACCGTTTTTGCTCCTGAATTCTATTGGAAATCTGCAGCTGAATAGAGTTAAATCAAGTACAGCTTTAAAAAGAGAAATATTATAGACTTGGATAGGAAAAGAGGGTGATTTTTAGGATAGTAAAGTGAAATTGAAACATAGCAGGTTTACTTTAATGGCAAAGAATTGTGACAGATAGGAAGTCTATGAGTTCTTTTCATATACTTTATTTTTACAGTAACAATGTTGAATTAAAGGATCCTTATACAGTCACGTGATGCTTAATGACAGTGATACATTCTGAGAAATGTATTAGGCGATTTTGTCGTTGTGTGAGCATTCACAGAGTCTACTTACACAAATCTAGATGGTGAAGCCTATTATACACCTAAACTATATGGTACTAATCTTAGGGGCCCACTGTCATATGTGTGGTATGGCATGGACTGAAACATTGTTATGTGGCACATATTGTATGTAAACAAGTACTCACTGGTCCTGTGTACCTCAACCATTTTTCCTTATGGGTGAAAATGAAAGAATCTTTAATTCTTAAGGTAAAACCTTGAAAAAAGTTGCATATTGTGGAATGTTGAGGTAGTATCTTCTTCATCCTCTTTCTATCCAGGTGCAACATGCGTTGTTGCTGCGTACATGAACTAACTGTATTGGCATCAAGAGTTCTAGTTGTTTGATGGATCAGTAGAAAGCATGAAACTATTAAAAACATTTATTTAAGGCAAAATTTTTTACTTTAGTATTAAATATGGCTAGAAAATCCACCACACCTAGAAATGGGAAGATATGTTTTCTTAGTAGTACAAGTACTTATTGTTTTAAAATTTAGATTTTATTATTATTCAGGCATGGTGAGAACAAAAGATCACAAGACGATTGCCACTGAAAAGATGGTTTTTTACTCACAGTTTTCAAGAGGAGGTTGCATACCACCTCATGTAGGGGCCACAAGGGGATCACCAAGGAGACAGAAGGAGTAGGGGGCAGGAGGCAAGCATGGGCAAGAGTCTTTATTGTGGTTTCCAAGGAAAAGAATGGACAAGGCAGGATGAGCAGGTTTAGGATTAGCTAGTTGAAATAATTTCAGTGAACTCATGAATGCAGCAGCTCTCTCCAGTTGTCTAGTACCAGACCCTGGCTGATTAAGGGGCAGGGAAACAGCGGCCTGGGGTGTAAGAGCCCTGTCTGTTAAAGGAGGTGGTTTGAGAAGCACTCTGATCAGTTAGTTTGCCTATGAAAGGTGTGCTTGCAGGTGAGTCCTTATCTTCAGAAACTGGTTAGCCCTGGGAGAGGCAGTCTCTCTAGAGTCGGCAGGGCCCCAGATAGAAAAGCTTCAGAAATCCAAAAAATAAAAATGAGTGATGAATACACTTATCAATATCAAAACTTTATGTTTATTCACCTCAAAAAGAAAAAAAGAAGAAAATTCAATCGGTTCTCACAACAGGTCTCCATTGGTTCATCTCACTAAAAATGGAGAGGCTTCTGGGCTGGTGCTACTCATTGCTAAAGCTGAGAGAGCCTAGACACTAGAAAATTTCTAATTGTCTTTTGCTTCTGTTTTCCAAAGACTTTAAAACACGTCATGAATTTAAAAAACTGTATTTAAGGTAGAGTATTTCTTTTCTTGTTTATCTAGTGGGATAAGAACATAACCTGGTGTTTAAAATCATCTGGGAGACAGGAAGTTTAGAAAGCAAATCCATTTGCCCCTTTGCCTTCAAGCAAAGTAACACATAACCTATTTATAAAAGAGAGAAATTCACTTCACTCTGCAGCAGGTAATAACTATATACATTTCTATATAGAAAGCTATGTGAGGTTGTCTTTCTCCACCTTTGATATTGCACATTCAAAAATACAGAAGGGTAATCTATTGATTGAAGACTTCAGGATAAGATAGGCCTGCTGTAGATTGAATCTTTATATCCCCACAAAATTTACATCAACATGTAACCTCATTGCCAGTGTGATGGTCCTTGGAGGTGGTGCTTTTGGAAGGGGATTAGATCATGAGGGCAGAGTCCTCATGAATGGGATTAGCACCTTTATAAAGAGGTCCCAGCAAGATATTTCATCCCTCTGCCATGTGAGTTACAATAAAAAGAAGGACATATAGGAAGGAGCCCTTATGAGATACTGAATCTACTGGTGCCTTAATCTTGGACTTTCCTGTCTACAGAACTGTGAGAAATAGATGTGCATTGTTTATAAACTACCCAATCTATGATGTTTTGTTATAGCAGCCCAAACAGACTAAGACAAGACCCTGCACCCCATGTTCAGATTGGAATTTACGGGACTGTTCTATATATTTTGAAAATACCTTTTGGTTTTACTGAATTATCTTTAAGATTTTTTAAAATCAATTTGATTTGTTTCTAACTATGTAAAAATTTTGGTTTTTTTGCATTCCTGCTAAGAATGTAGGAATCTATGTTTTTACAGCTTTATTGAGGTATGATTGATATGCAAAAAAAAACTGCACATATTTAACGTATACAATTTGATGAGTTTATACATATGAACATACTTGTGATACCATAACCACAATCAAGGTAATAAACATATCCATCACTTCCAGAAGTTTCCATGTGTTCCTTTGCTTTTTCTTCCCCCAGTAAGAAAACTTAGTATGAAATCTTTCCTCTTACTAAATATTGAAGAACAAAATACTATATCGTTAACTACAGGCACTATGTTGTACAACAGACCATTTGCTGTAACTCTTGTCTGAACTATACTTCAAATCAAGAATGTGGCTTTTTTCCTTAGATGAATCAGAACACCTATAAGCATTCAGCCACTCAACAAGTGTTGGCTGAATTTCAAATTATATTATTCTTTTAGGTTTAGCTATTGTAGGCATAAAATGATCCATGCTCATTACAAGATCTACAATTATCTCTGTAAAATTGGATCACTTTTAAATGCACACTTCAATTTGGTTGTTCCCAAGATAAGAATGGTAAGATATAGTCATAGGTTTTTCAGATCATGAACATACATCTTAACAGTGCACATTACAGCCTAATCCCAGAGTCAATTAATAAATTGGTTGAAATAGCAGTTTGATTAAAATCTCAGATGTGCTAATTCTCTTTCCCAGTGCTCTTTAATTAAGGTTTTAATAGACACTGCAATTATCTGGAAATTTTTTCTTTCTCTTAAATATTTGGGCTTGTATCTTTAACTTTCAAAGCTCCTTCAACTCCCCAAAGCACAGGAACAACCACTCTCAGAAATTAAGAATAGAGGAAATAATCATCTTTTCCTTCAATCGGATGAACAAATAGTATTTGCCTTTAAAATGGTTATTAACATTTAAGTTGGAAAATCGGTATTTTATTCTAACTTCTAATGTGTTTTTCTTGTTTGTTTGTTCTTGTAAAAAACATTACTTTTGGTTAATGAGGTGGCATTCTATGGACATTTTCTACCTAAACTATCTTTTACTTAATTGAATTTTAATAAAGAATACTTAACACTCAAATTTATGTTTTTTGTGTTGAAGTTTTAACTTTATGAGAAAAAATATCCAACTTTATCTCATTTTTAACTACTAGTTTTTGAGCTTTTACACTGTATCAGGCATTATTCAAAGTGCTTTACATAAACTGTGTCATTTATCACTCCACTGACTGAATACAGTACATGTTGTTGTTATCCACATTTTAAAGATAAGACAATTAATAATTATGGACTTGAGGTAAGTGATTCAAAGTTAACAGGCACATAAGTGGCAGAATCACAACTGAAAAGCGGGCATGTGTGGTGAAATCTGTGGTCTTCCCTGTGCTGAACTTATCTCAATTGAGTTTACCGACTTGTTATTAACTAACAAGCATTTGTGTGTGTACAGTGAAGGGGTCTCATGTTTAAATCTCCGGTGGGTGGTATGACCGATGTTTCTAACGAACTTCCAAATACAAAGACTAATTTACTGATAACTTACTTTAAGTGGAAATGTAGAGAATGTCTTGACATTATTTTGTGGTGAATCATGCTTTCACTTTGAAGAACATCTACTATCCTTCAAACCTTTCTTCAAAAACAAACGAGCAAGTACACAGACCCCCAATCTGAGGCTTTTTTTTAATAAGTAGATATCCACACATTTTTAAAAATCACAGCAAAAAAGCCCATTCTGGATTTGATTGCCATCCAAAAACAACTCCCCTCCTATCTACCCTCAAAAGTGTTCTTTCGGAAAAGAACAGAGTCTGTTGCTAGGAAACATGTCTAAGATTGATTCAGGACACCTCAAGAATGCTGTGAAAATATGTGTTATGCCACATATTGGAAAGTACCAAAGCAATGCAAAAAAAAAAAAAGGTCCTAGCTTAGTTTAGAAGTTGTGCAAACTCATAAAGATTCCAAATCTGGGGAGTTACCACTTGAGAGACATTCTTGCATATTCACTGATTCAGAATAGAAAAAGTTTACCTCATAAGATATATAATTAGATGCTAGAATTATAATGGATAATTATCAATTATAATTGATTGGAAAATTGGAAAAATATGCTTATATGTTTTGAAATCACTTATATAATGTAAGAAATTAGGGTTAAGAAAATGCACTCTTGAAGTAAGCTCATTGCAACACTGGTGCTGCAAAAGATAAAAAGGAGTGGAAGAACTTTCAGTTACTTTCTATAGGAAGATACGTTTAAAACTCATTTGTACCATAATTTTTTCACATGGTTTTTGAAATTGTGAAATTATGTATCACATAGAAATTGTAGGCCAATTCAAATCCCAACAGTATTTAAGTGGTGGGGAGTTAGTTGAAGAAATTTTATAAAATACTTATGTTCAACTTGGAGAATAAACATTGACAATAACAAGAATATTTTGAAAGAATACTTAATGAAAAGTGGCTTGTCCTTCTAGATATTCAACTCATACAATATGTAAACAATATGGAAATAGTGCAAAGATTGAAAAAAAAAACCAATGGAACAAAAGTAGGTATTTTGGAAAAGATCTAGTTTATACGAAAATAAAATTTTTAATAATGGAGGCATCCACAAAAATAAAGAAACTATATGCCGCTAACTGAAGTTACTTACTATATTTAAATAGGAAAATAAATAAAATGATAATTCTTAATTTGATTATTAATACACAGATAGTAGATATTTGGGTTACTAAAGCTGTTAGAAATAAAGTATTTATGGGTGCAGCAATTAAGTAAAAATATTTCCTTTGGATTTATGATATTTTCTGACTCTAACAAATGAAATACTTATTTAAATATTTTCAAATGCTTTTCTAAAGAAGAAATAAAGTGTTCCAGAAAAGCTTTCCTATAATGATGGAACTAGGTTATAAAGTACTAGTAAAATCCCAGTGCAAGAGTCTCAGAGAACAGACATTATCTGATAATTCTTCTAGGCCTGTTCTCTTTTCCACTTGCACACTTCTTTTTCTTTTTGTACTGTCATTTCCCATTTTGATTGTGCAATTCATTGCAGTATACCATTTTATTTCTTTGTTATTTCAAGGTCTTTCAAGAGTAAATGACATGTTCTCATTTCTTGAACTACTTTCCATGTAGCTGATCCATCACCATATTTATATTAAATAATGAGAAAGTAATAAAAAAATTACATCATATATTTGAAACCACATTCCCATGCTGAGGGGCTATAGAGTAAGTGTGATTAGAGAAGTAAACATTTAGTCAAGAAAGAATTCTTAGAAAATGTAAATTTTGGATGAATTTGTGGACCAGATCCATAGAAGCTTAAAAAGAATCTATAAATGCCCATTATCCACCATGGGCATTCGTTAGAATGTACTGAGTATTTCACAATAAGCAGCGTGTTAACTAATATATATTGTTATATTTTACTCTTCTCAGGTCACTTGATATAATAGTCAGCATTTCTAGATGTCCTATTATAATTAGAATATCTTGAATCTCCATTAATAAAATTACATGAAGTAAAGTTATAAAATGAAGAAATAGGTACTTACGTAGCACTGAATCTAGTGGTTAGGACTTAATTTCATTGCTAGCAATATTAAAGTAAGAATAGGTGATAAATTCAGACTCTCTTCTCTCTGATAAGCTTTATGGGCAGGCTATAAATGCTAAATATCAAAAATGGTATTTTACCAGAAATAGGGGCAGCACAAATACTAGTTGACTGAGCCAACAAAACATATACTTAGGTAAGAACTGCTTTGTAAAATCAGATCTGTGCAAAGGATAAAACAGTGTGAATCACTGATAATTATAAACATTAGAGTATTTAGCAGGTAGATGGAGAGGCCCACCCAAGAGTTACAAAAACTTTAAAGAAGGATGTTCAGAAACTTTGGACGCACTTTAAGAAAAAGGAGCCATACTGAGCTACATAGAATGAGCACCTGGAATTGGCAGAAATAAGGGAACCCAACCCAGTGAGAAAAAAGGTGCTAAGGAACAAAGAGATGTTGTTATGTTGTCAGGGTGTACTGATTGATCTCTGAGGAGAGAAACTGTATCTGTTTTGATTGATGCAATTAGGCCCCCTCCCCCATAATAAGAGCATTGAGCACATAACCTTTAGAAAAGTTGAACTGCTGATGCTACTCAATCTTGCGTAAAATAGAGATATATCTGGAACCCAATATCACATGTTTAGCTACCAGATATGGTAGAAGAATCTGGTTTCCACGTGGTCACAATTAAAATGAAAGATTGTATTTTAATTAGTCTTCAGTGTGAATGCCACAGTCTCCCTATTTAGAAGCGTCACAGTACAAAAGTTTTCATATTACCACTAACTTCTCTTTCTATTGAGAACATCAACAGTTGAAATTAATGTCTACCCTGCCTTGATTCAGCCCTCACCGTTCCTCATCTGGATTGCTGTAGGAGCTTTCTAACAGACTCTCTGCCCTCAGTCCTGCTCCAGATGAGCTGTCCACTACCCTTGTGCTGTGTGATCTTTCTGAAACAGGGATCTGACTGTGAATAAAATCATTCATTGGGGGCCGGCTCCATGGCCGAGTGTTTAAGTTCGTACGCTCCGCTGCGGCAGCCCAGGGTTCGGATCCTGGGCGCGGACATAGCACTGCTCGTCAGGCCACGTTGAGACGGCATCCCACATCCCACAACTAGAAGGACCTGTAACTAAGATATACAACTGTGTACAGCGGGGGTTTGGGGAGATAAAGCAGAAAAAAAAAAACAAACAAACGATTGGCAACAGTTGTTAGCCCAGGTGCCAATCTAAAAAAAAAAAAAAAAAAAAAAACCTAAAAAGAAAAAATCATTCATTGCTTTTTTATTATAACAGCATAAAGCAAAACTCCTGAGCAGGACATCCAAAGATTTCCACAATCTGTTCATTCAGCTCCTATCTACATTTGCATGCTCTTATTCTCCTCTCCTCCATTTACCTAGTGTTTCAGAAAAAACAAATTTCTTATCCGTTGCCAGGAGCCATGCTATTTCCATTACAATGAGACAGCAAATATTCCTCACCCCAACTCCTGGCTGGACTTTTCCTCCTCCAGTCGTCCATCTGGTCAACCCAGCTTCTCGTGCATAAGGACTTAGTTTAGCTGTTGCCTTCTCTGAGGAGTCCTTGCTGACCTGTCCTAGCAAACTTTGGTGTGTCCTCCGTAGGTTTTAATACCTCTATCCCAAATTTTATTCTATCAATTTCCTTTAATTATTTAGTTACATAAATGCTTTAAAATTAAATGTGAGTTCCTAGATGAACTAAGAGGTTTTTTTAGTGTATCTTGTATGAATAGTGCCCAGTTTATGGTACGCTCATAAGAACTTTGCTGACTGAGTAAATAAATGAATAAGACTCAACAGTTATGAAAACTCTGGTGACATCTTTTTCACATATTATAAGTTACTTCCAACTTCATAAAGTTTTATAACTTTAATTCTCTACATAAATTTCAGCAACAGATTATTGTCTTCTGAAACAAAACAAAACTAAACAACTCAGCTACCCTGCAAAAGAATTATAGCCAAAGTTATAATTCTATCTAGAATTAAATGACCACAATTGTTTACCCCTCAAGACGTAGTTGAGACCTAGCCTTAAAAAATTTTCTAGTTCAGCAAAAATTTGTTTACAAACTAAAGTTTTGACAAATAAAAATGGCAAGCAATAGCATATATTGGAGAATATGAGGAAGCCATTTGGTATAAACCTAAATCTGACCTTGTCTTTCCCAAAGGGCCTGACCTTGGCGATTGAGCATGCATTGTATATCTGCTTTAGATATTCACTATGGCAAGAACAAAGGCCCTTGAGATAAAGGTGCAACTTCCCTCCCCCTCCCAAGGTTGGCATTTCTTTAAGGATTAAGCATCTTTCCTTGGGCTAGGAACTGATTGCTGTGCTCACCTGTGACCACCCAGCTCAAGACAATAGACTTGCCTCCTGCTACGCCCTCCCAGAGAGCAGACCCACTACCTGCTGTGTCCATCAAGCGCTGTGCAGACAGGGCAATCTTGTGACTATTGCGGGAGGGACATTTCAATCATATGAGGGTATATAACCACTCCGTGCACCCCATTTCTTCGGTACCCTTTCTTCCTTTGGGAAGAAAGGCCCAGGGCCATGGTCCTCAGATTTCAGCTCAGAATAAACTCATCCAAATTTTCATTTATAGATTGGTTATGGATTATTTTTGTCGACAGTTCCTACCCTTTACAGGTAGATAATGATTCTTAAGATATTCAGATTTCACTTAGAATTCATTTATTCTAAATACATTCTTCAGTCTATTCATCCAGTGATTATTGAGCTACTAATGCTTAAAATAAATTTGGTGATGGATTTGTACCCCTCTACCTATTGTCTGATTGGTGCAGAAGAAGTGGAATTATCTCCTCCTCTGCTAGGTTACATTATACTTCTATTAATTCATCCTAGGATTGCAATAGCTTTTTTTTTTTTGGCGTCTATAATTTCTTATTGGCTGGTACTTGTCTTGCAGTAAAATAAGACATAGTATTTAAAATGAACAATAATTGTTTTTGATATGAAGACTTTAATGAATGAAAGTACACATTATCTTGAGTGTGCTCTGAGAGGATAACAAAGTAAGTGTTTCCTTTTTAAAACACATTTATTCAATCATTGATTTATTCATTAGCCACTGTTGGGGCATCTATTCTGTGTGCATTGCAGAAAGATTTCTTTCCAAAGTGGTTAGACAACAAAATCAGATAATTGAATAAAAACATTTAATTATCCAAGGGAAAGCTTTTATTGTGTTGGGTATTATCTAGATGACTCTCTATAAGCAAACAGAATTCTAGGTAATTTTTAGTATTCTGAATAAGAATAGAGTTGCTTGTGTTTAATATGGTACACTCTATGTGAATTATGTCTCATGGTCTTTGCATTACAGAGAATGCTGATAAAGAAGATTGTTGCCAAGAGGAGAGGCAAAAGAACAGTTCAGAGATGGTAGTTCATTGAAAAAGAAAGCCAGTAGCGTTGCTAACACATTAAAGATAACCTTATCATACAAGAAAGCAAGGATTTATTTTATATATTTTTGAGAAGACAATCAATCTTCTATTCAACTGTAAAAAAAATAGAAATTCACAAATAAGACTACTTAAGTCTTCCTTTCTGGTTCCCACCCTCCACCTTTCTCCCTTCTAACGTTTATTAACCTGCTCCAGTATCTATGTGTTCCATCTCTATTCACCCACCACAGACTTAGTCTGCTTCTCAGCACTCTCAAAAATGTGACCCTGCATCTACAAGGAGGAAGTACTATAGATTAAATGAAGAGACTTTGAGATAAGTCTGAGTTCTGTGATTGATTCGCTCTACGATTTTGGACATGTGGCTTGACAGGAAAAAATATACATTTCTTCATCTGTAAAATTGGGAAATAACATGAACTCATCAAGCTATTGTGAAGTTTAAATAAACTAAGTAAAGAATATATAGTAGCTGATGTTTTAATTATTACTATTACTACCATTCTTAATATCTATGTAAGGAGTGAGTTTATTCCATTGTCCCTGGTCCTTTGACAATGCCTATCTTGTCAATAAACTTTCTTTACCACACTGTGTGCACATCTGTTGATTCGGTGTCTCCTCACTCCCACACTCCTCAGGCTAGGACCCCTCTTCTTCTCAGACTTGCCATTCCTTTCATTTTCATCAACGACTTTCCTCGACGAGTTGCCATGTTCTTACATCTCCATGGCCATCTGGTCACACTTAATTTACAGTAGGAATCTGATTTGAATTTAGCAATTCATCTAAAACTGTTCTAAATTACTTTGGATCTTTCGGGGTTTTTGCTTCTGTTTTTGGTTTGGATTATGAATCTAGAAGAGTACTTTGCCTAATGTGCTTAATAAGCATTTGATAAATATTTGTTAAATGAATGATTGAACATATTTATTAAGTATAGTAAAAAAAGGAATAAGAAACAAGTCCTAGGATTAGGCAATTGGGTGTGTCTTATTACCTTTTACTCTTTTATACATTCTGCCAATTTGTAGTAGCCTTCTTTAGCTAAAAAAACTTTATTTTCTCCTTTATCCCAGTAATGTGTGAATCACAAATTACAAATAGGATACTTAGAATTTATTTGTACTATATAAGCTATACACTAAACAAAGAACTCAGTTTTCTTTAAACTATAAATATTTGAAATATTTGACTTTTTATATTAGGCAAGAATGATACGAATTGTACAGACAAAAGACCGAAGACACAGGGAAATATTGAGGTAAAGGGAAATTTCTAATCTTTGACTTGCAGTGTTTTACTCAAAATTTTGCCTTTTGTTTATTTCACTCATAAAAATATGACAGGGACTGAGGTCCATGAGAAATCTGAACAAGATTGAGATTTGACAGTCAATTGATTATGACTGATTGGTGAATTCATCGTTGGCAATTTGGTCACTGTTTTCCAGTTCCCACAATCTGCTCACCCAGCTGTCCGAGGAATGCCGCTGAAGTAGGCTGTCTCCGTTCTCTCTCCCATCTGGTATTTTTATTTTTACTCTCTAATTATGAAATTAGATCCAGGAAAATGGAAAATTTTGAATATGCTACAACTACAGTAAGTTTTTCTTCATCATGTGAAAGAGTGGTCAGTCATGTGGTATCAGAGCAGTGGGAAAGATCTCAAGTGACCAGAGCTCTTATTCCTGCTTTATCACCAACGAACTGAGTAACATTGATCTAGTATCATGGAACTCTTCTACTCTATGATTCCATTATTGAAAGGGCTAGTTTGGTGCAGACTATGGATAAAGCAAAATATTAATTCTAAATCTAAAGGAATCACTCTCATACAAGTCTAGTGGTACAAAAAGAGATAAAGGATAAATAATCTGCCTAAGTTTGATGCTGGTATAGTGACAGAAATATGGACCAATGGAATGGAATTCAACAAACGGTGTTGGGAAAATTGGTTATCCACATGCAAAAGAATGAAATTGGACCCATATTTTACACCATACAAAAAAATCGACTCAAAACGGATTAAAAATTTAAACATAAGAAGTGAAATTGTAAAACTCCTAGAAGAAAACGTATGGCCAAAACTTCATGACATAGGTCTTGGTAGTGATTTCTTGGATCTGACACAAAAAGCACAGGTAATTTTGCATTTATTTGCAAAAATAAGCAAGTGGGTCTACATCTAATTGAAAAGCTTCTGCACAGCAAAAGAAACAATCCACAGGGTGAAAAGGCAGCCTACAGAATGGGAGACAGTATTTGAAATCCTTACCTCTGATAAGATTTTAATATGGAAAATATATAAGGACCTTCTACAACTGAATAGCACAAAAAAGAAATCAAAAACAAATAACCATTAAAAAATGAGCAAAGAATTTGAACTGAAATTTGTCCAAAGAAGACATACAAATGGTCAAAAGGTACATGAAAAGATGATCGACATCATTAATCATCAGGGAAAGACAAATCAAAATCATAATGAGATATCACCTCATATCTGTTAGGATACCTGTTACTAAAAAAGCAAAAAGTGTTGGTGAGGGTGTGAAGAAATTGGAACATTTTTACTCTGTTGGTGGGAATGTAAAATGCTGCAGCTGCTTTAGAAGAAAATATAGAGGTTCCTCAAAAAATTAAAAATTGAACTACCATATGATCTAGTAATCCTATTTCTGGGTATTTACCCAAACTACTTGAAATCAGGATCTCAAAGACATATCTGCACTTCAACGTTCATCACAGAATTTTTCACAATAGCCAAGATCTGGAAACAACCTAAAAGTCCATCCATGAATGAAGAAAGAAAATGTGATATACACATATGATCAAATATTATTCAGTCTTAAAAAAAAGTGACATCCTGCCATACGTGAAACTCTGGGTGAAACTTGAGGACATTATGCTAAGTGAAATTAAGCCAGTGACAGAAGAGCAAATAATGTATGATTCTATTCATATGAGTTATTTAAAATAGTCAAACTCATAGAAACAGAGAGTAGAATGGTGGTTGCCAAGGTCTGGGAACAGGAGGAAATGGAAAGATGATATTCAGTTGGTATAATTTCAGTTATGCAAGATGAATAAGCTCTAGAAGTCTGCTGTACTACACTCTGCCTGTAGTTAACAATACTGTATTTTTCATTTAAAATTTGTTAAATAAATGTATAGTACTAGGGATGTAATGTACAACGCAGTGACTGTAGTTACCAAAGCTGTAAGATATGTATGAAAATTGTTAAGAGAGTAAATCCTAGGAGTTCTTATTACAAGGAGAAAAAAAAGCTCTTTCCATTTCTTTTTAGTGTATCTACATCAGACAATGGATTTTAACTAAACTTATTGTGGTAATAACTTCACAATGTAAGTAGGCTTTCCATATACCAACCTTTATATACTATATACCATTACCAACCTTTATACTATACACCTGAAACTCATACAGTGATGTATGTCAGTTATATCTCAATAAAACTGGGGAAAAAAGAAAAATATTAAAACTGTTAAAAGGGTAAATCTCATATTGTGTTCTTAGCACAATTTCAAAAAAAGAGAAGAAAATGGAGAGTAAGCCTAATGACACTGGGAAGTGTTCAGGTTTCAAGTAAAAATTCTGCCAATAAAAACAACCGGATTGAGTAACATCACACTAATTAATTAATTAATTAATTTCATTTCAAAATGATATTTCATATGCCACCAGTTTACTACCATGCCTTTTCAAAGTTATTTTGAAATTACAGAAGAAGTAAAATACAAACTGAAGCTTCTTAGAATCACAGAACATTTTTTGTCCTAATTAACATCCCTCTCAAATAAAACGGATCTGGAGATGATAGAAAACAGGGTTCACTCACTCACCTGCCAAAAGATTCAAGAGATTGGGGCAGAGAGTTCACGGAAGAAATGGAGTCGTGACTGGGAACCAGATTGTGAAGGACTTTGGGTGCGCTCATGAGAAATCAGAACTTGTCTTGAAGATAATCTGGAGGCATTGAAGAATTCTTAAAGTAGGGGGTAACATGGTTAGACTCCACTTTAGAGATATTGCTTTTCTTGAGAAAACATGCAAAATGGGTTGCAGAAAAGACAGCAGTAAAACTGGGAAATTAGATAGTAAGGACTTCCTCTAAATCCTTGCCTTGTAAGTCTTGCCTTATCAGTCCAGGCAAGAGAGGGTGACGGTCTGATCTGATACAGTGGGAGTGGGTATCTAGAGAAACAGGGAAAAAAGAGAGAGTCAGGATGTTTCATGGACAAACCTTGGTGATTGCTTTATTATTCTCAGTTTCCATTTCAGAATATTCCCTGTTCTCTCCTCATTCATCTGGACCTTAGTTACAGATACACATTTAAGATCACCTTGCTATGTATTATTATTATTAAAATTATTTCAAAATATAAATATTCTTAGTTGATGCTTCTTAAAATTTGGATTATCACTGACACAAAGAAACATTGCACCCTCAGAAAAAAAGAGGAGGATTGGCAGATGTTAGCTCAGGACTAATCTTCCTCGAAAAAAAAAAGAAAACAAAAAACAAACATTGCACTACAGCACTACCTCAGGAAGCAGGTTCTGTGCAAAGTAAAGACATGATATTAAACATTATCAGGTAAAAATGAGGCAGTACATCAGGCTGACTGAATAAAATTTGTGATAAATAGTTCTGGCTAAATTTAATCCGAGCAAAACCAAAAAGAGTTTAGATGGTTACACTATCTTGATATGGGGTGGGAGTTTTTAAAGCCATAAGTGCTGGATTCATATTTAGTATGTGTCTGGGAACCATTGAAGGTTCCTGAAATATGATGAAAATGACATTTTTGGAAGAACATTCAGTATTTACAAACAAGATTTGCCTAGTAATTGAGAGTTGACTATGTACTAATAGACATACCCAATTTTACCATGAATTTTATTAGAAGATATAACCTGTACATAAGAAATTGAAATCGAATGTATTTTCCAAAAATGGAATCGTTTAAATATTTCCTAGTGAATTAATCTCTGACAATCGTTATCATATAATATTTACTTTTTCCAGACCAGGCAATGTAAAAGGCTATGTTTCCTGCCTTTTAGAATTTTTGGGCCTAAAATGGATGACAAAAACAATAAACATAAACACAGAAAGCAAACAAATGACTCTCCACTATATAGAAACCCCAAAAGGGAATACCCTGAAAGAAGATAAGTTGAAAGAAAATAAATTCAATAAGGAAGGGCTTATATTTTATAAGCGACCCTATGCAGGAAATTAAATTACATATAAGCAGATAGGAGACAAGAACTGGAAATATTCTTTGGCCATTCCTTTCAACATTTTCAGTGTCTGTAATGATATTCACTGTAGAGCACTTTCATGTCTATTATTCCTCTTTTTAAATCCTTCAAGTATATTAAAAGTTATTTACATATTATGCATATTTACAATCCAACTCCCATGAGCCAGTCCAACAAAGTTTCTACAGAAATTGAATATCAATTACTTGAACTTGAATAACTGTATGCCAAAAGTTTGTTTCGCCTTACCTTTTTTAATTCTATTGTTCTGTTTTATTTGTTAATTTATTTCTAGAACAGCCATCTCTAGGCATTTTATTGCATCTATAGACCACTCAGAGAATATATTCTCAAATCATAATTAGCATATCCTTCTTTCCCTCTTAAATATTTTTTCCTTGTAAATGCAGTTGATTTGTTCTTCTTCCTATTAAAGTAACTAGGTCCAAAGTTTTATCCTCTACCGCATTCCGAGGTTGAATTGCTCTATCGCTTCTTCTGCCCACTGTCTCCAACCTTTCTCTCAAGCATATATGTTTTATTTAAACCCTGACTTAGGAAGATTTTCAAAAGCCATAAACCATCTCCTGGTCTTACTTTGATTTCCTTCTTCCTCTTAGATAGTTTTAAAGTTCCTCACATTATTCCTTCCTAGTCACTATCAATGCCCAAATTGTGTCATCTTCCTTCCTCCTTTCGTCTTCCACTTTCTCATTTTCATAAGACCCTTTTCATAACCTGTACTTCTTTGCATTCTAAACTTTCTTTTCCGAGAAGTGCTCCCTTCACCAGGGGCTCAATGTGAATAGGAAGGATTAGAAACTTACCCTTTAGCCATTACCATCTTCCTTTTCAATGCTGAAACAGGAAAGTGACTCAACTGCAACACAAATCTGTATTGAGTCTGCCTAACTCTGCACCTTCAGTGTCAGGCACATGACCCTGTACTATCAGCGTCAGGCACATAACCCTTCACCTTCAGAGTCAGGCACGTGACGCTGCACCTTCAGAATCAGGTACATAACCCTATAGCTTCGGTGTCAGGCACATAAGCTGCAACTTTCTTGAATTTATCCTGCTGTTCCAGAAGGGAGAGTCTGCAGCATTCTTCATGGGGTTGATACTCGTGACCCATAACTATTCTTCAAGACAATTAATAACTGTCTGTGTGTGAGCCGCAGATAACCCATCACTTTGAAAAGCTCAGCATGCTTTTCTTTTCCAAATATATTTGGTTTCTCCTTCCTATCAACATGTATGACAAGTATTTTTACTGCTCTATCTTCAACTTTAATAAATCATATGTTTTATGTATCAAATTTCTGACTTTACATTTCTGCTGTTTACTCATCAAAATTCTCTGGCATGATTTTTTATGTTTTAAATATTCTTTCCTCTTTTTCTCAATTAGTCAGAGAAATGTCAACACAAAGACCAATATCATGAATATAACCTGCTTGTTACTTTCTCTTTTCATCTTTGCACTACACTACTTTCAAATGTGGGATACGTTTCCTGAAAGCATGCTTTCAATCCGTAATCAGAGTGGAAGCTAAATGGGCCACTTGCCCTCACTCTCTTTGTCACTTTGATTTCTCTCCCCATGAACCCATTGAGATGGGGGATCCCTGTCACACTGGCAAATAGAACATTTTAAGCATCCAAGACATCGTTTAGTATTTCTTTGTATCTTTTTAAAGAGAACATAATTATTTGCTTATTCAAACATAATAAATAGCCACTCTATGTTTTCCTTTGGGAAAAAATGAGATTTCTCATCCATTGAGCAGCTATTTTTTGTCCTTGAAAGTTAACTGCTTCTATGCTAAAAGTCATTCAGACTAATGGTGCCAGTACTGGGTATAAATAAGATTTAAGGATGCTAGCGCAGCCTTCCAACTCCAAATCTTCCCTTTCTGGTCCTTTCAACTTTGGCACTATTTCAGGTGTACGTCCAATAGTCTTGGGAAAATCTTAGAGCCTTAGATACCTCCCAAGGACATCTGGAGCTGTAACCCCTAGTAGTAAGCATCTGCATCTGCCGTTGAAAACTGCACAACCAGCCACCCCAGCTCAAGCATGGTTTTGACAGCTTTACACCTGTGAGTACTTCCCTCTTTCAAGGTTTTGTCCTCCTGGATATTTTTCATATAACAATATTAAGGAAGTGTTTCCTAAAAACTGGCAACATTCTGAGCACTTATCTTTTTCTTTTTTTAAGGTATGATTTTTGGCAAGGAAGACTGGCCCTGAGCTAACATCTGTTGTCAATCTTCTATGTAGGATGCTGCCACAGCATGGCTTGAGGAGCGGTGTGTGGGTCCACACCCAGGATCCCAATCTGTGAACCCAGGGCTGCCTAAGCAGAGCACAAACTTGGCCAAGGAGCCAGCCCCACTTTTTCTCTTTTAACTCAGCTATTCCTTAGAACATCTTGTGAGGTAGGTACTATTATTATTTTCATTTTACAGATAAAGAAACCACAACATAGAGAAGTGTTTTAATGTGCCTACTATAAACAGCTAGTAGATGACAAAAGATATTTGAACACTGAGTTGTGAGCTTCTTGCTGAATATGATTTACTTTGTGTCTATAGCAATCCTCTAGCGAAATTCTTAAGCTTTTGGTAAATGTAAATAAGCTCAAATCCCAGGAGTTGGCATCAGAATGTACTTGAATTTTATTTGTTGACAAAAATGAGAATCTTTGTTTTTTAATTAAAGGAATTGAGTATATTTGCATTATCAAATTTATATACCTAAATTTATAATCTTATTCTATTATTTTCAATGTTTCTTTTCTCTTTTGAGAATGTAGGATATAATTTTTTATGTTAACTGTCTTTACTTATTTGATATCTATAAGAACTCTTTGTAATTCTACTAAAGATTACATTATCATTTTTAAATAACAAACTTGAACTTATATTTCTCTTATTATCACAGTTAAATTAATGTTATATGTATATTGATTTTTCCCAAAGAAGAAGAAAAAGTTAGCACACATTCATTTTCCTTTTCTCCCAATAATTATTTTCCAATTTTAATATAATTTTATATTTTTAGCTTCAGATTTACTTTATTTTTAAATTAAATATCTCTTTTTCCAGTAACGTGGCATCTGTGATCAGTTTTTTTAACCATTAATCATATTAACTTGATGTTTATCTCACTTCACGCTGACCCTCAGACTTTCCCTATCATCACTACCATATTCTTAATTTTTATGCAGCTTTCAAACAGCTGCGTATTTCAAATAGGAATATGTCTGCGAGGGATTTTTTCTCCCTTGTAAGAGTGTGAAAATTAAACTTTTGTGTCATATGTATCTAAGAATTTTCTTCTTTTTCCTTCAAACATAACAGTTATAGAGTTCTTAGTGGTAATATTTCCCCTCAGAATTCTTTTGATATTTCAATGTCTTCTGGAGCTAGTGATATAGAAAGAGTCTGAGGTCAGCCTGATATTTTTCTTTTGTACATAAATTTTATTTTTTCTGCCTGAATGTCCTTAGGAATTCTCTTAATCCATACATTTCGAAAATTTCTCCAGGGGCCGGCCCCATGGCTGAGTGGTTAAGTTTGTGCGCTCCTCTGCAGGGGTCCAGGATTTCGCCAGTTCGGATCCTGGGCGCAGACATGGCACCGCTCATCAAGCCATGCTGAGGCAGCATCCCACATCCCGCAACTAGAAGGACCCACAACTAAAATACACAACTATGTACCAGGGGGCTTTGGGGAGAAAAAGGAAAAATAAAATCTTTAAAAAAAAAACATTTCTCCAGGCTATCTAGATATTGGTATATTTTAATTAATAAACTCACAGTTTCAAATTGTTCTTCAGGTCATGTAAGTTGTCCTATTCCATATCCTCAACTGTCACCTCTATTCACTTGTCATATATATACTACTTCTATCATGTTGTCATACATATTATATATTTTTTTTTTCTTTAGGCACACTACTTATAAACTAAGTATGTGATTATTTTCCATAATGTTTATCTTTTCTTTTTTTGTTGTTTTTTCTGCTTTTTTCCCCTGGATCCCCTTGGTACATAGTTGTGCATCTTAGTTCTGGGTCCTTCTAGTTGTGGCATGTGGGACGCTGCCTCAGCATGGCCTAAGGAGTGGTGCCATGTTCGCGCCCAGGATCAGAACCGGGAAACCCCGAGTCAGCGAAGCGGAGCTCGTGAACTTAACCATTCGGCCACGGGGCCAGCCCCTGTTTATCTTTTCTTTGTCTTAAAATCTTAACCTCTTTATCCTGAATGCTAGGCAAACTACTCATATCTTTCTTCTACGCTATTGACTTTATTTCTTGTAAGGATTCTGATTTCTTTAAATTTATGTTTTAATTTATTTTCTCTATCTTATCCATTTATTAAAAATATTGTCTATTTTTGTCATATTTCATTGTGTTTTGCAGTGCAAGATTTCTTAAATTTTATTTTAAAAGTTCCAATGCTTTCTAAAACTGTTTTGTGTTTTCTCAAATAAAAGTGTTCTCAAGTGTCTGGTATGCAATATTACTGCTCTCTTTTTATTTTATTTATCTATCTTTATTCATTGGACCCTAAGACATTTGGTTTTGTTTTTTAATCACTAAATATAGAAAATTCTAGCAAAGCCAGTTACTTTGGTATATTTCCTTTGCATCCCTTTACTAACAGCCTTTTAGATCTTATTCTGAAGTTCAGGTTGAAGAGTAAAAGCCTTAGTAAAGTCTCAGGGTTTTGCAGTTATTAAAAAATGGAGCTCCTGTGTTAGTTCTGTACTTATCAGACTATATGGAAGACAAGTTATTCCTTAGTATTTTGCAAAATTTTGTAGTTCTTATCTTGTCAGCAAAAAAAATATGAAAAAACACATCCTTTTCAAGCTACACTACTCTTATGGATCTGCTGGTATCTGCTTATTCCTACAATAGCCTTCATGTTCCAGGAAAACATGAACACACGTGTCTATTTACTTCTCTAAAAATACGTCATATTAAAAACTAAGATTTAAAGAATTCTACTTCTGGCTATGTTGCAGTAACTGGGACTAAACTTGCTATCTCACAATAAACAACTAGAATACTGAAAGAAGATATGAAACAGCTGTCTTTAGACATTGATCAATAGTCAGCCCAATGTTGTTATCCCTGAGAAAAGGAATACAAAAGAGATGAGTCCAATGATAACCTGTGCTGCCTTCCTATAGGCACTTTTCAGACAGTAGTGTAGTTTAAAAAGAAGGATCCAATTTTTTTTTTTTTTTTTAAGAAAGATTAGCCCTGAGTTAACTGCTGCCAATCTTCCTCTTTTTGATGAGGAAGACTGGTCCTGAGCTAACATCCAGCCATCTTCCTCTATTTTATATGTGGGATGCCTACCACAGCATGGCTTTTCACAATTGGTGCCATGTCCACCTGGGATCCGAACCAGTGAACCCCGGGCCACAGAGAAGCGGAACGTGTGAACTTAACTGCTCCACCACCGGGCTGGCCCCAAGAAGGATCCAATTTTATTTCTATATATTATCAACAACAATTGGAAAAGAAAGTTTGCTAAAATATTTAGAGATGAACTTAAAATCTGTTCCAAAACTGTGCATAAAACAACAAAATATTGGTTATGGTAATTAAAGACAACAAAATAAATGGAGTGATGCTCTAAAGTTATGAATTTAAAACTTAAATTGCTAAGATTATTCATCAATTTATGCATAAACTCAAAGAGATCCCAATCAACATCCAACAGGCACTTTTCTTCCCCAAAGAAACTTACAAGAAGATTCAAAATTTTACATAGAATTACAAAGAACCTAAAATAGTCCAAAAGTTTAAAATGAAAGAACAAAGTTGAAAGATTTATGCTATCTAACTTTAGGATCATTACAAAGTGTAGTATTGGCATAGGAATATATATCAGTGAAATGGAATAGAGATTTCAGAAATAGACTTACACATATGTGATCAATTTAATTTTGTAAAAGGTGCCAAGCTAATTCAACGGGAAGATGATAGTCTTTTCAACAAATTGTGCTCAAAGACCTGGATATTCAAAAACAAACAGACAAACAAACAAATAAGCTTTGGTCTTTACCTAACACCATATGACAAAATTAACTCAAAATAGATTACAGATCTACAAGTAAAATCTAAAACTATGAGACCTCCACACAGATGAAAAAATTTTTGAGCTTGTGGTAGATGAAGTTTTCTTAGATTGGATACAAAAACACAAAAGAAAAAAGAAAAATGTTGATAAAGCAGATGTTATCAAAACTAAGTTCTCCTACCTGAGAGACATGATTAAAAAATGGAAGAAACAAGCCATGGACTGGGAAAACATACTTGCCTATGTTTGCTTCCAGATTCTGTAAAGAACTCTTACAGGGGGCCAGCCCAGTGGCATAGTGGTTAAGTTTGTGCACTCCGCCTCGGTGGCCCAGGGTTTGCAGGTTCAGATCCCAGTTGCAGATCTACATGCCACTCATCAAGCCATGCTGTGGCAGCATCCCACATATAACATAGAGGAAGATTGGCACAGATGTTATCTCAGGGACAATTTTCCTTAAGCAAAGAGAGGTAAATTGTCAAGAGATGTGAGCTCAGGGCCAATCCTCCTCACACACACACACACAAAACAAGAACTCTTACAGCTGAATAATAAGAAAACAAAACAAATAAAAAATGAAGAAGTGTACAAATAGTTTATGACAGATTTAATAAAGAAGATATAGGAATGGCCAATTCACATATGCAAAGATTTTCAACACCATTAATCATCAAGGAAATATAAAATCAAACCACAATGAAATACTACTATACATTCATTGAAATGGCTGTAATTCAAAAGATTAGCCATACAGAGTGTTGGCAAGGATGTAGAATAAATAAAACTTTCGTACACTTCTGATGGGAATGGAAAATGGTCCAGTCACTTTGAAAAACTGGCATTTTTCTTAAAGTGAAACTTACACCTAACATAGGACCCAGCCATTCTACTCCTAGGTAAATACCCAAGAGAAACAAAAACATTTGTTGACACAAATATTTGTAGATAGCAACTTGTCCATAGCAGCTTCGTTCACAATATCCCCAAACTGCAAACAACATAAATGCTCACCAACAGATTAATGAATAAACAATATGTGGTATATCCACATGGAATAACATTCCACGTAAAATAAAATTTCTCATGGAATACCATATGGAAATAAAAAACAATACTACTGCTGTGTATACTGATATATGCAGCAACATGCATGAAAAACACTATATTGAGCAAAAATAGCTAGAGATGAAAGAGCATATCATTTATGATTCCAATTATATAAAATTTTAGAAAAATGTAATTTAACCCATAGTGACAGATAACAAAGAGAAATGAGGGAGATTATACTGTGATGAAAATTGTCTAAATCTTGACTATGATGGTGTTTACTCAAGTAAGTACAGATATGGTATTTTCATAACTATATCAGAAAATTGTTCATGCAAATTTCAGAGGAGGCTGCTCACTTTCTGTGAAGCAAGATGCCTGCATTTTAAGAGACTGATATTCAGGGGGATATGAGTTAATCTTGTGCAATTTTTCCCTGACTAGCTTTTCTATATCTCTTGAAGTTTAGTAGTTTGCTGATACCTATTACTGGTTGTCAAGGTTATAGAAATTGGGCATTTTGTTGTTTACTTTCATGTAGATTTTAAGAGAAAACTGACCTTGGTAACCTACTGCCATCCACACTTGAGCATAGCTATCTCCTCTCAAACCCAAGGGGATTTCTTTGCATTCCCATGAGCAAAGGCTCTCGATTCCATTGCTTCATTCATCAGGAACCTTGAAAACAACCAGCTGTTCTTGCCTTAACTTCATTATGACGTGCCTTTTATATGTTTACATACCTATGACTTTTCCATCAAATATTTGCACACATTTCTCCCTACCTGAAGCCTTACTATGTTCCTGTTTTCAACACGTTTTGAATTTTTGAGCTGCTTGTGCAGCTTTGCTATGGCTGAATAACGAATTCCAATTGTTATCTTGTATTTTGCCTAAACAGAAAAGTCCTGGAGTCTTTTAAAATCAAACATGAACCATAAACACTCAGTAGAAAAATTGACGGGTCAGGCAAGTTACAATAAACATGAAAGGATTTAACCTTATAAGAAATCAAAGAAATGCAAATTAAACAGTGAGATGTCATACTTGTCTATTGTCAGGAAAAAATAAAAACATTCACTGTTTTAAAAGTTGCAAGAAAAAGACACTGCTGGTAGAAATATAAATTGCTTCTTGAAAGGAAATTTTGAAGAGATATTTTTAAAAATTTTTAAATGTATATTATCTTTTACCCAGAAATTCTACATCTGGTAGCTTTTTCTAAGTAATCAGACAAGGGTACCAATATATAGACACAAGCACATTACCACAATGTTTTATAGATGGTAAAAATCTATACGTTTCTAATAATGGGAGTAACTGATGATACATCACATAAATAATGTCTGTCTAATGTTTGATGGCTTAAAAAACTGTTAATCTACAGAATATTGCACATTGATGTCATGATTTTTGTTTTATTTATTTATTTATTTTTTCATTTATTTATTTTCTGATGTACATCATAATATATTTCGAATTCTGTGTAGATTACATCATGTTCACCACCCCAAAACTAATTATAGTCCATCCCCTCACATGTGAGCCTAATCACCCCTTTTGCCCCCCCCCCATGGTAACCACCAACCCAAACTCCAATGCTATGTGTTTGTCATTGTTTTTATCTTCTACTTATAAGTGAGATCATATGGTATTTGACTTTCTCCCTCTGACTTATTTCACTCAGCATCATTAGCTATCAGGGAAATGCAAATCAAAACTACAATGAGGTATCACCTCACTCGGGTCAGAATGGCTATAATTAACAAGACAGGAAACAACAAATGTTGGAGAGGGTGTGGAGAGAAGGGAACACTTGTTCATTGCTGGTGGGAGTGCAAACTGGTGCAACCACTATGGAAAGCAGTACGGAGTATCCTCAGAAAATTAAAGATAGATCTACTATATCATCCAGCTATTCTACTGCTGGGTATTTATCCAAAGAACTTGAAAACACAATGGCATAAAGATACTTGCATCCCTTTGTTCATTGCAGCATTATACACAATAGCCAAGACTTGGAAGCAACCTAGGTGCCCATCAAGGGACGAATGGATAAAGAAGATGTGGTATGTCTACACGATAGACTACTACTCAGCCATAAGAAATGGTGAAATCCAGCCATTTGTGACAACATGGATGGACCTTGAGGGTATTATGCTGAATGGCTTTTGTTTTAAAATGTACATGTATGTAGAGAAAACAATCTAGAAATAAATATACTGAAATGTTAATCACCAATACATATGTTGTGAGATAAAGTATATGTTTATTTTCTTTCTTGTGTTTTCCTGTATTTTCCAAAGTGTGTGAAATCCACATATATGTTGCTTTTGTATTCAGATTTGAGGCATATCATTAACTCTGTGTTCTATGGACCCTTTTCATACCTCTTAGTTTCCTTGCAATCTGTCTATATTTGGTCTCATTTGCATTCATCCATACTGTTGTCTGTTATATTCCTTAAGAGAAAAAAAAATCATCACATGACTTTCCCATAGTTTTTCTGGTAACTCAATTGTCCCCAAAGTAAGTTCAAATTACTTTCATAGTGCATAAGATCCTTCATACTCTAGCTCTAATCTACCTCTGCAGTCTCATCTTCAGCCACTGTCTCAATCTTCATTCAGTCTATATTTTGGTCTCAGCAAACCCCTGTGTCATCACTTTTCTTAACTGTTGCTTTTGTGCACACAATTTCCTATGTCTGGAGCATTATTGTCTTTTACATTATTATGCCTGGCACACTACCCATTCTTCATATCTAGGTAAATTTCACAGTCCTGGTGAGAACTTCTCTGACTGTGCCAGACCTTTTCCTTTTCTGGCCACCACAGTATTTTGATTATACTTTTTTGAAAATCATCATTTGGGGTGTTTTATCAAGATCAATTAAAATTTCTGTCTCAGAGCTAAGAACAAAGCAGAGAACTAGTCTTATATTTTTGCATTCCCAGACCCTAGCACCTAGAATCTAATATATCATAAACTTCATTACAAGGGAAAAGGAAAAAAAGAAATAAAGTTCATATCAAGATAAGGAAACTGAAATGCACAGAAACAAAGTTACTAATCACAAAGAGTTCTGGTACAAGATGGTGACACAGGAGGCTCCTGAACTCATCTTCTCCTGCAGACACACCAACTCTACAGCTGCATGCAGAGCAGTTCCCTCTGGAAGATGTCGAGAAAGTGAGCAACTACTTTCAATTAGGTGAGTGAGAAAATACCACGTTGAAACAAGTCCTGGTTAACCCTTAACTATAGGGAGCCACTAAAAACAAAGAAGGTGATTTAGATAACCACAAGGGGTTTGAGAGAGAACAGGGAGGTAAGGCACAGCTGAACAACAAGCTTCATCTCTTACACAAGACAATTCCATCAAGACTGAGAGAGGTAGCTATTTTGTCAAATGCATAGAAACCAACACAGAGAGTAAAGGACAACAAAGGAATATATTCCAGACAAAAGAATAAGATAAAATTCCAGAAACAGAGATAAGTTATTTACCTAATCAAGAATTCAAGATAATGTTCGTAAAGACATTCACTTAGGTCAGGAGAACAATGCATGAACAAAGTGAGAATTTCAACTAAGAGAGAGCAAATACATGAAAGTACCAAACAGAAATTGCAAATATGAAGATTACCATACCTTAACTAAAAAAATACAATACAAGGATTCAACAGCAGCCTAGATAAGTTGAAGAAAGGATCAGTGATTTGAAGACAGGGAAGTGGAATTTGTATAATCAGAGGAGGAAAATAAGACTGAAAAGGGTGAATAGCTCAAGGGGCTTATGGGACAAGATTGAATGTACCAAAATTTGCATTATAGGGGTCTCAGAAGCAGACAAGAGACAGAAAAGTGTAGAAAGCATATTTGAATTAATAATAGCTGAACACTTCTCTAACCTGGGGAAAGAAACAGACATACAGATCTAAGAAGACCATAGAATTTGAAATAAGAGGAACTCAAAGAGACCCACACCATGACACATTATAATTAAATTGTCAAAAGTTGAAGACAAGGAGAGAATCTTGAAAGCAGCAAGAAAAAACTTGTTACACAAATAGGAACCCCCATAAGACTATCAGCAGATTTTTCAGCAGAAACTTTGCAGGCCCAAAGGGAATGGCATGACATATTCAAAGAGTTAAAAGAAAAACACTGCCAACCAAGAGTATTTTACCCAGCAAAGTTGTCATTCAGAATTGAAGAAGAGGGGTCAGCCCTGTGGCCTAGTAGTTAAGTATGCCATGCTCCACTTTGGTGGCCTGGGTTCCGTTTCCAGGTGTATACCTACCCACTCATTGGTGGCCATGCTGGGCAGCAACCCACATACAAAATAGAGGATGATTGGCATAGATGTTAGCTCAAAGCTAATCTTCCTCAAGCAAAAAGAAGAAGATTGGCAACAGATGTTAGCTCGAGGTGAATCTTCCTCAGCAAAAAAAAAAAAAAAAGGAGAGATAAAAAGATTTTCAGACAAGCAAAAGCTGAAGGGGTTCATCACCACTAGATTGGCATTATAAGAAACGTTAAAGGGACTTCTTCAAGCTAAAGCAAAAGGACTCTAATTAGTAACAGGAAAACATATGAAAGTATAAATCTCACTGATAAAGATATATATATAATTAAATTCAGAATACTCTAATGTTGTAATGGCAGTAGATAAATCACTCATAAATGTAGTATAAAGGTTAAAAGACAAAAGTTTTAAAAATAACTATAACTACAAGAATTTGTTAACAGATATACAAGGTCAAAAGATGTAAATTGTGACATCAAAAACGTAAAATGTTGGGTGGGGGGAGTAAAAATGTAGAGATTTAGTGTGCATTTGAAGTTAAGTTATCAACTTAAAATGGACTGTTATAATATAAACTGTGTTATGTAAGCTCATGGTAACCAAAAAGCAAAATTGTATAGTCAACACACAAAAGATAAAGAGAAAAGAATCTAAGCATACCACTGCAGAAAAATCATCAAATCACAAAGGAAGAGAGCAAGAGAAGAAGAAGAAAAGAATTGAAAAACAGCCAGAAAACAATTAACAAAATGGCAATAGTAAGTCTGTACCTATCAGTAATTACTTTAAATGCGAGAAGACTAAGTTCTCCAATCAAAAGACACAGAGTGAAAAAAAAAAGACATAGAGCAGCTGAATGGATTAAAAAAGACAAGACCCAACTATATGCTGCCTACAAAAAACCTGCTTCAGCTTTAAGGAAACAACAGAATGAACATAAAAGGATGGAATATGATAGTCTATGCAAATAGAAACCAAAAGAAAACAGGGATAGCTACGTTTATATCAGAAAAAATGGACTTTAACCCAAAGAATGTAAAAAGAGTAAAAAAAAAAGTCATTATACAATGATAAAGGAGTCAATCTAAGAAGAGGATATACATTTGTAGATATTTATGCACCTAAAATAGGAGCACCTAAATATGTAAAGTAAATATTAACAGACCTAAAGAGAGAAACAGAAATCAATATAATAATAGTAGGGGACTTCAATACCCCACTTTCAACAATGGTTAGATCCTCTAGACAAAAAAATCAGTGAAAAAACATGGACTATGCATTATACCAGACAGATTTTACAGATATTTACAGAACATTATATCCAACATTAGCAGAATATATATTCTCCCCCAGTGTCCATAGTACATTTTCCAGGATAGATCATATTTTAGACCACAAAACTTGTGTTAATAATTTTAAGATTGAAGTAACATCAAGCATCTTTTCCAACCACAATGTTATGAAACTAGAGATCAATCGTAAGAAGAAAACTAGAAAATTCACAAAAATATGGAGATTAAACAACCCGATCCTGAACAACAAATGAGTCAAAGAAAAACCTCAAAAGAGAAATAAAAAAATCTTGAGACAAAGAAAACAGAAACACAACATACCAAAACTTATGAGATACAGCAAAACCAGTTTTAAAGGAGAAATTTATATTGATAAATGCCTACATTAATGAAAAATAAAGAGCTCAAATAAATCATCTAATGTTACACCTCAAGAAAATAGAAAAGGAAGAAAAATGATGCTCAAAGTTTGTATAAGGAAGGAAATAACAAAGATGAGAGTTGAAATAAATAGAGACTAAAAAAACAAAAGATAAATAAAACTGAAAGCTAGTTTTCTGAAAACAAAAACAAAATTGACAAACATTTAGCTAGACTTGCCAAGAAAAAAGGAGAGAAGACTCAAATAAATAAAATTAGGAATGAAAGAGGAGACATTACAACTGCTACCACACAAATAAAAGGATTATAAAAGACTACTATAAATAATTATAGGCCAATATATTGGACAATCAAGAAGAAATAAATTCCTAGAAAAATGCATCCTACTACGGAATCATGAAGAAATAGAAATTCTGAGCAGACCAATTATTACTAAGCGGATTGAATCAGTAATCAAAAACCTCCCAAGAAATGATCAGGACCAGAAGCCTTCACTGGTGAATTCTACCAAACATTTAAACAAGAATTAATACCAATTATTCTCAAACTCTTTCAAAAAATAGAAAAGAATAGAATACTATCAAGCTCATTTTACGAGGTCAGCATTATCCTGATACCAAAATCAGACAAAGACACTAAAAGAAAAGAAAATTGCAGGCTGATATCCCTGATGAACATAGATGGAAAAATCCTAAACAAAATATTAGCAAATTGAATTCAACATACATTAAGAAATCTTACACCAGAACAACTGAGATTTATTTTAGGGCTGGAAGGAAGGTTCAGCATCCACAAATCAATGTGATATACCACATTAACAAAATGAAGGACACAAATCATATGATCAGCTCAATAGAAGCAAAGTATTTGACAAAATTCAACATACATTTGTGAGAAAACCTCTCAACAAACTTGGTAGAGAGGGAACTTAACTCAACATAATAAAAGATATATATGACAAGCCCACAATTACCATCATACTCAATGGTGAAAAGTAGAAAACTTCCCTTTAAGATCATGAACAAGAAGAGGATGCCCACTCTTACCACTTTTATTCAACATAATAATGGAAATCTTAGCCTGAGCAATTAGGCAAGAAAAAGAAATAAAATACATCTAAATTGGAAAGAAAGAAGAAAAACCATCTTTATTGGCAGATGACATGATATTAGAAAACCCTAAAAACACACCCAAAACTGTTAGAACTAATAAATGAATTCAATAAAGTTGCAGGCTACAAAATCAATATATACAAATCTGCTGTGTTTCCAGCCACTAATAACAAACTATTAGAAAGAGAAATTAAGAAAGCAATGCCATATATAATTGCATCAAAAGAATAAAATATGCAGGAATAAATTTAACCAAAGTGAAAGATCTGTACACTAAAAACTATAAGGCATTGATGAAAAAAATTGAAAAAACACAAATAAATGGAAAGGTATTCCATGTTCATGAACTGAAATAATTAATATTGTTAAAATGTCCTTACTCCCCAAAGCAATCCACAGCTGAATGCAATCCCTACCAAAATTCCAATGGCATTTTTCACAGAAATAGTAAAAAATAATTCAAAAATTTTCATGTAACCACAAAAGATCCCATATAGCCCAAATAATCTTGAGAAAGAACAAAACTGGAGGTATCACACTTTCTGATTTCAAACTATATTATAGTGCCTTAAAATCAAGATAGTATGGTATTGGCATAAAAACAGACACATGGATCAATAGAACAGAATTCAGAGCCCAGAAATAAACCCATGCATATATGGTCACTTAATATACAACAAAAGAGGCAAGAATATACAACAAGAATAGGATTGTCTCTTCAACAAATGCTGCTGAGAAAACTGGACAGCCACATGCAAAAGAATAAAACCAGACTGCTATCTTACACCATACACAAAAGTCAACTCAAAATAGATCAAAGACTTGAATGTAAGACCTAAACTATAAACCTCTTAGAAAAACACAGGAGGTAAGATTCTTGACATTGGTCTTGTCAACGACCTTTTGGATTTGACACCAAAAGCAATAGCATAAAAAGCAAAAATAAACAGTGGGACTACATCAAACTAAAAAGCTTCTGTACAGCAAAGAAAACCATCAACCAAACTAAAAGGCAATCTACAGAATAGGAGAAAATATTTGCCAATCATATGTTTGATAAGGAGTTAACATCCAAACTATATTAAAAGCTTACACAACTCAACAGCAAAAATCAAACTATCGAATTCAAAAATGGGCAGAGGATCTGAATAGACATTTTTCCAAAGAGGACATACAAACAAGTCATCTTTTTGCAACAAGTACATGAAAAAGTGCTCAATGTCACTCATCAGCAGTGGAATACAAATCAAAACCACAATGAGATATCAGCTCACTTCTATTAGAATGGCAATTATCAAAAAGACAAGAGAGAAGTGTTGGCGAGGATGTGGAGAAAAGGAAAAACTCGTGCAGTGCTGTTGGGAATGTAAACTGGTGCAGCCACTGTGGAAAACAGTATGAAGTTTCCTCAAAAAATTAAAAATATAACTACCATATGATCCAGCAATTCCACTTCTGGGTATGTGTCTGAAGGAAACAAAATCACTACCTTGAAGAGGTACCTGCGCCCCCATGTTCCTTATGGCATTATTTACAACACCCAAGACAAGGAAATGACCTAAGTGTCCATTGATGGATGAACGACTAAAGAGAAAGTGACAAAAATATATATTTGACATATATAGAATATTTGGAAATTGGAATATTATTGGAATAATATTCAACTATAAAAATGGAATATTATTGGATGTTCAATGGAATATTATTCAGCCATAAAAAGAATGAAATCCTGCCATTTGTGACAACATAAATGAATATCCAGGGCATTATGCTAAGGGAAATAAGTCACATAGAGAAAGACAAATATTGTATGATCACACATGTGTAGAATCTAAACTCATAGAAACAGAAAACAGATTCGAGTTTGTCAGAGTTGGGGGATGGGGTATGTAGGAAATGGGTGAAGATGGTCAAAGGGTACAAACTTCCAGTTATAAGATGAATAATTCTTGGGGATATAATGTACAGCACGGTGACTTTGGTTAATAATATTGTACTGTATATTTGAAAGTTGCTAAGAGAGCATATCTTAAAAGTTCTCATCACAAGAAAAAAAAAGTAACTAATAATATGACGAATGTTAACTAAACTTATTGTGCTAATCATTTCACAATATATACATATATCGAATCATTATGTTGTACTCCTTAAATTAGTATATTCTTATGTGTCAACTATATATCAATAAAACTGGAAAAAATATCCATCACATATCAGAGCTAGTAATTACCAGAATTTAATATAGTAACGTTCTTTGATCAGTATTCTTTTTCTTAAACCCGTCTGTCTTTGTAAATGTGTTTCACTGGCATTATCTGTAGTAAAAAATCAAAGTTCTGAATGAGATTTATAAATTCTAAAGTAATGAATTATCATTTTTAAAAACAAAATTGCACAGAAATCCTTTGAGGCTTGCTGTTATCCATAACACGGTGTTAGACTATATTTGGCTATACTTATCAAAGTGGTATCGGAGACAGTTCTGTTTCAATCCTCAAAGCTTAAGGTTTAAAATTTCTTTCTCCTTGTTCTGAGTAAAGACCAGATAAAATATGCGGCTTGGTTTTATTGGGGAAAATAGTTCCTTCTGAGCTAATGTAAAATATCCTATGATTTCTAAAAATGTATTCACTAAAGCAAAATGGATCAATTTGCCAAAAATTAAATGAAGCAACAAGCAATCTAACCACCCGGGCAGAATGATATTTTGCCTACCTAAACTCCTCTTGACATTTTCATTGCTTAAGGAATTATTCCTCACTTCATGACTTAAAGTTTTTTAGTGCTTCAGTAAAAACAGCTGTTGAGTCTCCTTCCTGAAGTGAATATTTGAAAATTGTAAATAAAGCACTATTCGAGAGTATTTTGTATGTCATTTGTAAATGATCTGGAAGTTTGGATGAAAATGGTAGGCATTTTTTTGTGCGTGTGAGGAAGATTAGCCCTGAGCTAATATCTGAACCAATATTCCTGCACTTTGCATTTGGGATGCCTCCACAGCATGACTGATGAGCGGACCGGGTCCAAACTGGGGCCAAACCCACGACCCCTGGGCCCCTGAAGTGGAGAGCATGGAGAAAGGGTTGGCATTTTACATACATTTTAAAAATTCCGTATACTATGTGTACAGTTTCTCATCACCACAATGTTAAAAAGTCATCGATGAAAACATGTCCTTGGTAAGAAAAATATTCAATTAATATATAAGTACATTTGTTGTATATTAGTTATATTATATTATATTATAATATATAATAATAATATATATAATATAAAATAATAATATATAATATATATGATCTTTGGGGGAAAAAAGGATATAATCTCTTTCAATAATTTGCAGACTTACTCTTTTCGCCTGGAAATGAACACTGTTTTTGGTTTGATGAGATCCATTAAGAACATTTTCATATATTGACTGAATTTAAAATATGCCTACATTATATTTTTACTTAAATACATAATATGTTTTGTGTTGTGATTTGCTTTTCTTTATCAATCTATCTTTTCTTTTAATTGTATGTGCTATAAATGTATAGCAAGTTCTTTAGTCATTCTTCCGTTGATAGAGATTTAGGTCCTTTACTTACTTCTTGTTGTTTACATCTAACACTTTTTGAGCTTTTACTCTGTGCCCTTGTCTCAAGTGGTCTAAATAAATTAATTTACTTTTCGTAAGAATTCAAAGAATAAATTCTATTATGGTTCCTATTTCATAGGCCAGGACCAGAAAGATGAAATAATTTCCTCAAGGTCACACTGGTAGGAAGATGTAATTTTAGGATTCAACCCCAGAAAGTCTGACTCCAGAATTTTGCTCTTCCCTGCTATTTTATATATTTTCCTACTGCTCTTTCAAATGTTGATCTTTGTCTCTCAAAAGACCACCGAGAAAATATGTAACGAAGTAGTGGTAAATTGATTAGATTGACTATGATAAGAGAAAATATCAAGTAAACAGAGTCGGGAATGTCCCGAAAAAGGGGATCACAGTTTTAAGGCCTGGGTGGGGTGATATTTTAAGAAAGTCTTATATGGTGATGAACTGAGTGGGATTGGGCAGAACTTATAATATAACACTTTTAAACTGATGGGCATGGAGCAATGACGGTCTGGAAGCAAATTTTGAGAAATCCGTTATTCTTGATAGGTAAGCTATTATAGTTGATTCTTAGCCTTATCTTCCTAGAGCAAGTACTCAAGTTATTTTGCCTGTTCTTGATATTGTTTAACAATAAGACAGGAAGATATGTCTAAATTCTCCCCAATACTGCTACAATAAATAACGTTTTGCATGACTCTTCATGCATGTGTACCATTTTCTGAGATTTGTGATCTATTTTCTAAGACAGATCCTAGAAGTGGAAATTCTGGGGCTCTACGTTTGTACATTTTTTAAGTTAACAGACACTGTCAAATTATGTTCCAAAAGGGCTGTAATAATTGACATTTTCAGCAAAGGTATGGGATACTCAATTCCCCATGTCCTCATTAATGCTATACATAATATACTAACATGATATAAGATCAAGCTACGAACTTTACCAAGCTGGTAAGAGCCAAACATACTGCTTTGCTTGGCATTTTAATTATAATTTCTCTGATTTTTTTCTACATTTTCTTAACAAAGTTGAGCTCTTTCTTATGGTGCTCATTTATATTTTTTCTGTGATATATCTGATCATATCCCTTGTCATTTTTTCCTATTGATTTGTAGGATTATTTTATATAGTATGAATTTGTTGCTCATGTGTCAAAGGGATGGCTTGGTCAGCTCTCTTAAAGGCTGCTGTTGAGCTCAGGTCTATTCCACCTGTACAAATTTTGGGCTTTGGCTGAATGACAGGAGTTGCTCAGAACACTTACTTTTCATGGAGGTAATGGGAGCTACCAGAGAGGAGGTGAAAATATGGGATTTCTCTTAAGGGTTGATATACTTTCACTTCCATCTAAATTCTACTGCTCAAAACAAATCACATGGCCCAGTCCGACATCCATAGGGTGGCTGAGGTGAATCTTTTTCTGGATGTCAGAGGGAGAAGGGAGTGAATATTTGTGAAAAAAAATCTAATCAACACAGTTATAATTAAAGCTCCTTTAGGTCCTAGCTGGAGCCCTCCCAGGAGATAGTCCTGATGCAAAATTTGGTGAATATCATTGCCATATATGTTTTCACACCTACTCAACAAATGCAATGTACGTATCCATGAACTATATTTTAGGTACTGTTGTATTCAGGCTATATCTATGTTTACAAAAGTAATCACCACTAAACCAATGAACAGGTGCTTAATCGGACTGGTAATTAGGAAAATATAGATTGAAACAATAGAATATAATATTTTCATCCTTTTTATAAAAGTAAGTATGATAACACCAAGTGTTGGTGTGTAAGTATGAAATGGGAATTCTTATTTGTTGATGGTGGAAGTATATGTGGAGAAATAATAATTTGGTTTTGACTCATAAAGCTGAAGTTACACATGCCCTACAATAAAGCTGCAACCCTGTTTCTCTGGAAGAAATTATATAACACAGGAATTATTTTATTCCTTCAAAGTTTTGTAAAACTCAGTCACGTAACCTTTGGGACTAATGTGTATTTTGGTACAAAACTTGAACTACAGTTTCAATTTTTTTCTATGATTATTATGTCATCCAGATTTTTTTCTTGATTCTTGAATCAATTTAGATTGTTATTATCTAGTAGATATCATTAATTTTATTCAGGGATCTTGTTGATATTTCTATTTCCTCCTTGTTTTCCAGCGCCGTTCTGACATATTGCTGCTTTTTAGCTCTATAATTTCCAGGGTTTGGTGTTGGGTTGTGAGATAAACCTATCTGCCTAGGTTGTCTACCTGATTTCCTCTGTTCATTCCAAGAATGAGGCTGGATAGACAGCATGTTAAATATAGGTTATCTCTGACAGGCCATGTCTTCAAAATTTCACACTAAGTATGCATACGTTAAATTTCTGATAACTCAGAAGGCAATGTACATAGAAATCCAAATGTTTAGATTTCTAAGAAAATGTAGTACTCTTCAACGAGCCTTGTTATAGCTCTTGACTGTGGTTATAGCATAGAAAATCTCCTTGATTTGGCATCTTTTTCTTCTTTCAGAGAGCACTTAGCAAGAAATTGAAGAATATGGTGATGACTTCATTTCTTACCAGTTTACTCTTTAGTACATATTCTGTGTTTCATTGTTTTCAGGTTGATGAAAATTCTTCATATTTGCACAACTTAGGGAATGTGGCAAATTTTCAAAGAGAAATGGAATATAAAACCCAATGTTACCTGCCAAGTCAGAAAATACTCTTCTTAATTTTGAGATGCACGTTTGGAAAAACTAAAGTTGCTCCATTCTGTGTAATTAAAGCTTGTTTGCAAATTGTGTTCACACACATTTGTTTTTTACACAGGTTATAGTAAATGTTCTCATGGATTATTGCAATATGCTATAGAAATTTTATAAATAGTCTTTTTTTTCTATGCACATCAAATTATTTGGAGTTTTGAGTCTTACTTTTTTTCCTAGGACAGATAATTTCAGTTGTAATTTATGACCTTGATTGAAGTTAGAAAGATAAAGATACCATATGAGAAATTAGAAAGTTGACCAATCCTAAATAAGAAATAACAGATGCTTGAACAATTTCTAGTGAGTTCTTCCAATGAGTTTGCTCTTGGTCACTAGATCTAATAGAAATCTGCCTAATTAAAAAACTTTAAAATAGAATCAGTGGCAAAACAATTATCATAACCCATCTGCAATACACGGACCATCTTCATTAATAACCAATAATTCATCCAAAAATCTTTCCATATTTCTAAGTATTACAATTTTACAAACAAAACATCTCTCTACCTAAGTAAATAGCATGGCTGCTATAAACACAACCTTAGCCCAAAGTCATTTGGTGAGAGGGTAAGTAACCAGAACTTTAATTTAGTTAAATATCTTTCAGAATATTCATTAAGTAGCCCCAACAATGCCAACCAACTGGCCCATAATAAATTAGTCTGCTGTCTTATACATTTCAAAAATGAGATGAGATACATATTTAAACGTAACCTCAAATGTACCTTTTTATAAATAGACAAAAATCTCAGCTTCAAATTCAGTTTATATATATCAAAATTAAAAGGACATAAGTGAAATTTTAACATATTTGAACAAATTTGGAGGTCTCAAGCTGCAATTCTGTTTTAAAACTTCTTTGTATTAACAAAATTGCTATTGAAAATGATAATTGCATTTCTCACATACCAATATAATTTCAAACATTAAAAAAATTCAACACATTTCCCACTCTTTATTTGTGGTTCACCCATAGTGCTGTTCATATTCTAATTAGTCATTATCATGTACTTTCTAATTATCTCAATTCTAACCCATTAAAAATTAGAAGATCAAAGTTTTAAGTGATAGTAGCAATGAATTAGCCACGAAGAGTGTTGGGAGAATTCAGTTCAATATAAAATATATCTATTATTTTCAAATGTCATTTTTTCATTAAATGAATTTTACTTTCTATTACCTGAAAATACCATTTTCAGTAATTTTAGAAGTAAATTGAAAGATCTAATTATAGAGGAGAAAGATCAACTGATTAACAAGATGATATTTCAAAAGCCTCTATTTCCTGTAGTAACACAAAACTATGAAATATTAATTATATTTTTTGCTGCCCACACATCCCAGAACAATTTGCAATTTTCTAATTGAGGGAGAACTGGTAAATAAGCTGTGAGGGTCCACAGAACAAAGTTCACTGAAGTGCATAGTCTCTTTCTGTGCTGCAGAGGTGATCATAGGAGATCAAATTGAATTGAAAATTTATGTAAATATCAATTAAAAGGACTTCAGTTCTGACGAAAATGAATCCCATTTCCACAAGTAAATGGAATCAAATGACAGCACTGTTAAGGAGCTGAAGTGGCTATTCAAAGCATTCAAAGCTCAGGTCATAGACAGTCCTGGGGGTAAGTTGGCAGGTTCTTTTGGAGGTTCAGTGTTCTAGAACAGAAAGTAAATACATATTTCAAGTTCACCAAAATAAATACTTTTTCGACTAATAGCTGGAAGTTAATTCCAAATTCAGAGAACGCAAATTCAGAGGCTTTATGTTAGAACAGTGGAAATAAAGAACTAATTTCAACGAAAAGACAGAAAAATGTGTATATTTTTGTAAAAAAAAGAACTCTATATGTTATTTCTACGTTAATAATATGAGAGGCAATTTAAAATTGGGACAGACAAAAAGGGGTCCATGTTCTTTGTGAAATTTAAACAATTAATAGGAAGCAATGACACTTTGAAACAACAAACCAACATTTAGGAACTTGAAAGTTAACTGCTCATTACATTCAAATGAATTCAAACGTGTTTTACCTTCTAATGCACTGGTGTTAAGGGCAGAGTTAAATGAATGAGAGATTCTCAACAAAAGACACTTCTGCTGCAGAAAATTGTCCAGAAGAGGTCTTATTTAAATGAACAGTAGAGTTTTAAGTAGTTATGAGGGCTGTCGGTGTTGTTTTGTTGTAGACGGGGTAGAGAATATGTAAGATGAGTTAAAGAGAAAAGCAATTCTCAGAGAAAATTAAAGGAAAAAAGCAAGAAAAAATGAAACAGACCCTGGAGGAAAACAGATGTCATAGGAAAAATGTAGCATAGCAAAATAATTGCACTTTACTCTTCAGTGTGCAGCTTCAGGTGAGAAAATCAGAAAACAAAATTCAGATTATAGATTTCCAGGTATACAAGTAAAAATGTATTGATACTTATAGGTTTACATCTAGCATCAGAAACAAAATAATATAACTTTTTTTAAAAAGCACTATGTTACCCAAAGAAATATAATCAAGTGGGAAGTTGAGGCAGATGAGGAATTTTAGGCTCTATGGAAATAGACCTTATTTCTTATTTGGGTGAGACTCAAAGAAGAAAAGAGAAGTAATAGTATTGTGGTCACTTACTACTGCCTTCCATGGAGAGAGAGGATGGTATGGAATACAGAGATGTAGGGAGTGTTTCACTTTTCTAAATTCAAATTTGCGTGAAGCCTTAATTTGCCTTGCTGAGCACTAAAAAGTTACAGAACGAGATAGTGCTTTAGGGGATTTCTTTCATATCAACAAAGAAGAATTAATTCATAAATTGAAAGTGGTAAGAATTGTGGTAGGAATTGACCATATTGTTCCAAATGAATCATATTTAAAGACAGGAATGAAAGACAGTCACATGCAAACTAAGGATCTGGTTGTTTTCTCCTTTCTGATTCTCTAGCAATAAGAACACAATCACATTGAACTGCCATTGTCTGTTGGTATTCCGTCTCCCCAGACAGACTTTGAACCTTTCAAAATCAGCAATAATATTTCATTCATCTTCATACCTTTAATGCATAGCACAATATTTCTTGTTTGGGAGTTTTCAATACCACAGATCCTCATTATTCAGGAAATCTGACTTGCAAATTTGCCTACTGACTAAAATTTGTTTGTAACCCCCAAATCAATACTCACGATACTTTCACAGTAATTCGAAGACATGCATATGTACAGAGAGGGGAGAAATCTGAGTCACCCAGCAAGTACTTTCCCAGCTAAGATCAAACAAAGAGAGTTGGCCTTCTTGTTTCACAGCTCTCATACTATAAACAAGTTTACTTTTTGTGGGCTATTTAATGCCATATTTTGCACATTTTTATGCTTTTTGTTGGTGCTGTTGATGTTTAAAATGGCCCCTAAACAGAGCGCTGAAGTGCTGTCTACTGTTCCTAATAACAAAAGGCTGTGATGTGTCTTACTGAGAAAATACATGTGTTAGGGTAAGCTTTGTTCTGGCATGAGTTATAGTGCTGTTGACTGTGAGTTCAATGTTAACAAATCATCAATATGTATTAAATAAGGTGTCTTTAAATGAAATGCATATAAAACAAATTTATTCATGCAAAAATATTGTGGTAAGGCTTGTAGAATTCTAATCCTGTATTTCTTCTAGGAGCAATGATTCAGAATTTGTTAATTCAATGTTTGCGGCAACTTTATAGAAAAAAACTAGTAAATAATAGGAATCAAATATATATATTTTTCTTGAATGTGTTAGTTCAAAGACATGTCTATTATTCATAAAGATAAACTTACTTTTTTTATAAATGCAATTTTATGTTTTCAGAAAATATAGTTAATCTACAATTAAATGGATTCAGGTTTTTAGGTTTTAACAGCGAGAGCTCCTAGATTTAATTTGTACCTCTCCCAGTCACATTCCAAATGATGGTTAGAACTTTAAGTTGTCTCTAACTTCCTTGAGGCTCTGTGCTCATCTGTATATAAACAATTGCCTCATGAGGCTGTAGTAAGACACAAAGAGCTAACATGAAAGAAAATATTTTCTAAACTCTAAAATGCTGAACAATTAATTGTTATCCTTTGATTATATCAATTTTATCTATTGAGACAAATTAAACAAATAATTTCTACTTGTGTAAACATTTTGCTCGACTTTAAAAAATTGACTCAACAATTGCTAGATGCTTGGAAGTCATCACACTTGTAGCTGTGAGCACGAGGAATGTAAAAAGTGTAAGGCTTCTTTACTCAAAAGAGATTGCAGTTTAAGTGGAGAAATTTGGCATTCATACTTTTTTTAGACAATAGAAATATAATGATAGACAAACAAAGCAATTTCTATTAGAGCACTAAGATGAATGAAGCCATAAACAAAACTTCCTTCAAAGTGATGATGTAGATAATACAGAATTCCTTCATATGGAAACAAGAGGAAAAGAAGAGAAAAAACTTGTGCTTCTGAAATTTTATTTTCCTTGATTTAAAAAAGGATACACAAAGAAAAGTATTCCTAAGAAACATTCTTGTTCAATAATGATTTTTACCTAGATATGAAGTGTAATAGGTTTGATGTCAAGTCTGTTATTGACATTGATTTGGGAATTCATCTAATGCATCTTTTTCTTGTAGAAAAATATGTTTTTTTCTAGACTTGTTATATGCTTTAATTATCTTTGCTGGTTGTGACATGATCTCTATTTATACTAATTACTAACTACTGTCATTACACAAATCATGCCTATACACACTAATTTACCTAAGATGATATTTAAACAAAAATTTATCTTTCTCCTGCCTGCAACAGGGAAGAATGAGGGGCTGAGACTTATTAAATAAATAGAGTCCAAAACTGCAGAGACATCATAAGTTGTGCAAGCAAGTTGAAGGGTGAGGAGGTGAGGCAGGTATTCTTTACCTGTGCTGAGTGGCTCTCCTTGTTTCTAGAGCGCTTTCTTACCCCTTAATCACAAGCATGAAACCCACAAAAGTTGGAGATCAAACAAGAAGGAATTACTTTACTGGATGATGTAGCAATCCATCCCAGATGCGTTTCTTTGTAACCAGATTCTATGTACCTATTGCATTGTCTACTTCTCAAACACATTTTAAATGTTGCTAAGCACGTCTATAAATCAGCTGCTAGTGGTTATAGGAGGTTCCTGAAAAACCCACTCCTTGTTTATGTATTATTTATCAGAAGAATGGAAGGGAAAGAATGCATTAAACCCTGATTATGTATTTTACTTTCAATATTTCACTTGGTTGTCATAACAATCTGATGAGATTATAGTTAGTTATATTTTTCCTATTTTAGAAAAAGAAAGCTGGTTTTGACTAACTGTCTTCTAAATTTATACAGCTAGTAAGAGGTAAGATGGGTATTAGAACCCTGATTCTAATACATGTGCGTGTTCTATTTTATGTTACATCAACAGCACCTATAGAACTTTTCTTAGAGTTCTCTTGAGCCACAGGCACAAAGGCCCCACCACACAGACACAGTACGACTATAAAACAAGTCTGAAGGAAAAGTTCCCTTTCTCTGTGATGAGAGCTGATTAACATTTGATCCATTACTTTTTCCTTTGATTCTGGATATTGCTTGCCTGAGACTGTTAATTCCCCCTGGGATCTGGGTCCAGCTGTTAGTGCTCCTGTTGTGCCCTTCCGCATTGCTGTTCATATTCCGATATATCCTGGCTAGTGTTGGTCAGAGATCAGTCCATCAGTAGTCCTCTTGATAAGATCTTCTCAACCTTGGTGTCAAAGGCAAAATATTTAAATCGATACTACCACTCCCAAATATTAAAATGTACTTTATCTAGAAGCCAAACAGAATTCAATGGGTTGTTTGATTTGATGGTTGACATCAAGAAGGCATAAGAGTGTTTTAAGAGAATTGAGGTTAGGAATTGAAGAGTGAGTAGGACACGGAGAATTGGGGAACATGGGTTAAGCGACTCATTAGGGATTAAAAGAAAACAGCCTCTCCTACATCTCATTTTATATAGAGCCTGTGATCATATTTTAAGAATCAATTCAAGTTTATTTTCCTCCAAAAGCTTTCTCTGACCTCCTCAGGGTATTTTTTCCACTTTTTTTTTTTTTCCTCAGAAACATTAGCCCTGTGCTAACATCTATTTCCAATCTTCCTCTTATTATTATTTTTTCTTTTGCTTGAGGAAGATTAGCCCTGAGCTAATGTCTGTGCCAATCTTCCTCCACTTTATATATGGGTTACCACCACAGCATGGTTGATGAGTGGTGTAAGTCTGTGCCCAGGATCTGAACCCACAAACCTGGGCTGCCAAAATAGAGTGCGCCAAACATCACCACTACACCACAGGGCTGGCCCTCTGACCTACCTAGGTTTGATTGCTATTCCATCTAAACGTATCCACGATATCTTCATATCAATCACAACATTTATCATATCACTAACATGTGAAGGACAGGGACTCTTCCTTTTAAATTTTGCATCCCCAGCCGCAAACAGGTATTTTGTTTGTTTGCTTAATAAATGTGTTCCTGAAACAAAAAAGATACTTAGTGTATTAACAGCCAGTCTGTTTGTATATAGTTTCCATTTTAGGTTGTATAATGCATTCTAAACTTTGTTTTGTAACTATTTATTTGAGAAGATACATGATAGGCATGGATGTTATTGTAGTGCCTATATGTAAACTGAGGCTTAGTGAAATATGTTCCTTTGGCTACTGGTTAAACCAATACTAAAGAGATCTTTTTGTGTGAATATGTGTCTGTTCTTTGTATAAAATAATCCCTGAACAGTGACTTTAAGGTCATAATGGTTGTTCTCATATTTGAAGCTTTGTATTTATTCTAAATTATTAGAAATAATATGATGTTTATCTGAGCATAAATGAAAGACAGAAATCTATTTCTAAAGAAGATGGGCTTATTGATAAAAATGTAGGAGAAAAAAGAGAGCAAAATAGCTGCATTTTTTGTTTTAGACTGCATATACTTTAGATGAATGTAGGTCAAAGTCATTTTTAGGAATATAATTTCACTAATATTACTGAATTTTAAGCCACAATTTAAAGAGTATAGATGTTTTCAAAAATTGAACATTCAAAGAATTATCTGACATATGAGGAATGGAACTCAAAACAACATACAAAAGTAATTTAATATGCATTTGTTAGCATATAATAATACAAAAACTAGAAGTAATGATGTTTTTTCCTTACCAGGAAAGAAGGGGAGCAATTACACCAATTCGAAGGAAGCAATTACAGTGATATATCAGCAGCAGTGATTGTACAAATTTAAAATTCCATCATGAAAACACAAAACTTTCAAAATCTACATTTAATATTATAATTGACTACAGTAATGAGACAAATTGTTGGATAGAGTAATATTTCCACAAGATAACACAAAAAGAAAGAGATAAAACATAAAGGAGAGACTCAGTAGTCCTAAGATATATTTTTTAAGTATGTTACAGACGATTGGAAGACATAAAATAAAGGGTGAAATGTTCTTTAAAAATGGAATAAAATCACCCAGAATTGAAGAATAATGGGCTTACCAAAATGAAAATGCTAGCCAAGTATTCAGAGGCAGGAATTTTAAACACACAAACACACAGACACACACGCATACATACATACATCCCAAGGCATATCATTATGGTAACATTTTGGAACCCTCAAAATTAAAAAAAAAAAATCACTTTAAGATGTAAGACATATTACAGGAATTAAATGGCATTGAGAACAGATTTCTTATTGGCAATATTTGCTGCAAGATGATTGTAGAAATATATTTTTAGAATTCTGAGGAGCAACTGATCTTGAACATAAAATCCTAAGCAAATCAAATTATCATTTAAGCGAGAGGACATAAGAACTCATATTTTATTTAAAAAAGTGTACCCAATCTGTAAGAATTATAAGAGAACATATAGGAAAGAGAAAACACAAAGAAACAATTCAGCACCAAGACATCAATAAAACTTACATTAAATATGAATGTGTGGTGTGTTCTAAAAATACACATAAGCCTATAACTAAAATTCCAGAATTATTAAATAGAAGATGATGGTGTGAGGGGCAGGAGGGAACAGTGGGAAGAAAAGATTAGTGCTTTTTTATATTTTATTTTTACTATATATGTTAAAAAAATCTCAGGGTAATAATTATGCTATTTATCTGCATAGCTATATCTATCTTACAAACCATTATAAGACCAAGAATGAAACCAAGAAAATTGAAAAATCCAAAGACAGAAAAGGAGAGAATGATGAGAAAACATGGAAAATTAGAAAACAACATATATGGCAGCAATAATTGCAAATATTTTATTAATGAAAAAGGGACTAAATTCACATTTAAAAGACAGAGACTCATAGATTGAGTTGTCTGTTTACAAGAAGTAAAGTAAAAAGATGCAGAACTACTGTCAATAAAATAATAGAAATATATAAGTACTAGAAAAATGATAACAAAGATAAATTCAGCACGGGAATCTTAATATGAGCCTTAACATAATTATTGGTGCAAAACATTAGGGAAAACCATTTATAATGATAAAGTTACGAGAAGATTGTATTTGTCAGGCAATGTATAATGAAATAAACAGTTGCTTTTCATTCAAGTCACAGTCCAGTTGATATTTAATGGCAGGCTTCCACATTATGAGTGAGTATCCCAGATCCTTCCATTTTTGCTCCTTCTATTTTCTACAACGTCACTCAAGAGCCAACTTCCTCTTCTATATTCTGATCAATAAAGTGAAAGAGCAAAAATGATCATGTTTGTTTTGTGGATCCAGATCTGGAGAGGTGTACATCATTTTAGGCCTCATTCTCTTGGCCATAGACAGTTGTCTCATCTCCACGACACTGCAAGAATTAGAAACTTCAAGCGATGCCAAGAAGTATAGACACTCTCTGTCCTCAGCAAACAAAAACAGGATTCAATAGCATCTATTCAGTTTCTAAAATAAAGTATAACAATCTTCATACATTTATTAACATAGCTTCAAAATATATGAAGCAAAAATTAATGAAAAAATTATGGAGTAATTGACTATTCCACAGTTATAGTAGGACACTTCAGATTTATAAATTCTATGAATAAAGCTACATATGTAAGATTTCACAAGACTGTTCTTTGGAGTTTCCTAGGAGCAGTGTAAAGTGTATAAAAGCAAGCATTTTTAATGAATTGACAGGATAGAAATTAAGCAATAACTTCATTAGTTTTCTAAGTCAGCTTTCCATTTCCTGAATATGGGTGTGTGTATGCATAGTATGCAAATATACTTACATAGGAGTATATATTTGTGCATATACACATATACGTATATACATAGGTAGCTTATATTACATTGTTTCAAAATACAAAAAGGAATATTATATATATTCTGTCTCTACCGATATACTTATTAAAATCTTCAAGGTCCATAAAAACACCATAAAAACTGTTTATAAAATCCTATTCGAGTTAAAGTTACAACTCCAATCAAGTGGTCTGTTGTTGGTTGATTGATTTTGCCTTTTTCAAAAAAAAATAAGGGCATCGGCTCATGGCTGAGTGGTTAAGTTTGCACACTCCACTTCGCCCACCCAGGGTTTCGCTGGTTCAGATCTTGGGCACAGACATGGCTCTGCTCATTAAGCCATGCGGAGGAGGCATCCCACGTGCCACAACTAGAAGGACCTACAACTAAAATATACAACTATGTACTGGGGGGATTTGGGGAGAAAAAACAAATAAAATAAAATACAATAAAGGTTGAAAAACATGAAATGAACCTGTTAAAGTAGGTGAGATTTAGGTAAATATTCCTAATTAAAAGTTTTTATAGTCTTTAGAATAAACAGCTTAGTAAATTGTCACATTCTCTCCAAATGTTGTTAGAAATAAACAACATTAGACTTTCAGGCTTAATTTTACTGCGTTTATATTCAGGCTAGGTGGCTTGAACTGGTGAACTTTTCTGGCATTCTGATTCTTCGGGCAAGTATTCTAACTCAAGGAAAAGGAAACGAGATGCTGTAATCTCATATTTCACCTCTCCACTGCTGGCAGAGAAACCTAAGACATACATTGTACTTATCAAACAAAATCCCCACCGTTTGCTTGTTTCCTCATGTATGAGCTCTTTGAGGAAAAAGACTAAATTTTTAATATTTTTGTATTTCTAGTACCTGGTATAATACCTGAACATAATGGATTTACAATAATTTACTTGTGGAACTTTATATGAGAAGAGGTGGGTAGGCCAAGAACAGGAGAAATTTTTTAAAAAGAAGAAAAATGGTCTCTTCACTTCCCCTTTCCCCCTCACCACATCTATTCCCACTAGAACACCCAGCCCTTGCCTCTTAAAATACATTGATCGTATTTCAACTATCATAAGTTAAATCTTTATTTCAACAAGTAGGAACATTGGTGTCAGTATCATCCTTGGCAGTGGGTCAATTTGTATGCTAATTGCTAACACAGAGACCAAGAAAAGCTAATTTAAAAAAATGCATATTTGAAAGAATTCTTCCTGTCTTCTTTCTTCCAAATCTGTGTGCAGACGTTTCCTAATATGATGTTGAACCTCCTGAGAGAGCGATGACATTTTCTTTCTAGTCAACAACTGGCCTTCTCCCGTATGTGGTAAAATATTAAAGAATTTCAGTACTCACATTGATAATTCATTAAGCTGACCTCTAGCAAAATGCGGATTTCTGGAGTTTCGTCTGCCTCCACGCGCAGGCTTCCCCATGATTTATACGTTCTACAATGAATTCTACTTTCCAATCTTCTTGTCAACAATTTTACTCTCTCTGATCAGTCTTTTCTGTCACTTTCTCTGGAGTCTCATTTCAGTCGGCCTCACAAAAAATATATTAGCTATCATCCTAAAAGACTCTCGGTTTCTGTTTCTGTGCCCATCACATGCAGACTGCTCTAACAGGCGTCCCTGGCTCTACTTGCTTGAGTTTACTGGGGTCCAGGATTATTATTCAAGCAGCTTCTCCAGGCCCCAATGATCCCCTGGCCTTGTGCTGATGGGCTTTTCTCCTAAAAATGCAAATAACGGCTGCCTAAATTCCTGTTTTAATTGTCTCAAAATGAGACAATCTGGCATCCTTGCAGAGCCATAAATAATCCTCTGAAACTACTTACAGAAATGCTCTATCGAGATGTTTCTTCGGGACTTGACAGTAAAAAATGTGCAGTGCCAAGTAGCCACGGTGAACCAGATGACATCTGTAGGAGAGGGTACGCTGAAGGAAGCTCCTCCCTGATTCTTCCCTATTACTATAGGTGTAAAAACCACTTTCATTCATTAATATTACTCTAGCAGTGATGCTAGGACTTAAACCCACTATCAAAAGTGCCAGTGTAAAGTTAGGGCTCTACGAAAATGAGAGTCGGGCTTCATCTCTGAAGCAATCAGATTAATCTTGCTTATTTTTTTAAACGATACTGGGAAAACTCTAGTCTATCAAGATTCAAATTTCTTTGTCTTTTTTTTTTTGAGGAAGGCTGGCCCTGAGCTAACATCCGTGCCCATCTTCCTCTACTTTATATGTGGGACACCTACCACAGCATGGCGTGCCAAGCGGTGCCATGTCCACACCCGGGATCTGAACCGGTGAACCCCAGGCCGCCGAGAAGCAGAACGTGCGAACTTAACCACTGCGCCACCGGGCTGACCCCTAAATTTATTTTTCAAAACTATCCAAGACTATACTTCAAGAACTTTGATAATTTATACTTGGAATTAAGAGAGTTAAATAGGGTAAATCAGAGTGGAAAAGACTTCTTGACTAAAAATTCAATTTTACTACCACATATTAAATATAATACAGCTGACCCATTATGGAAAATTAAATGCAAGCAACAAGGGCATAAATGTTAAGCAAGCCTCAATATTTATAACTGACATTTATATTTATCATTATGTACTCAGATGTACAGTCTCTGAAGCATGGTAAGTACTCAATAAATATTTATCGAACACATGAATTAATGAATAAGACTTGTAATACCGTCTTTAGTTCCCCTGATAAAAAAGATTGCATGTAGTTTCACAGGCATTCACCTAGACAGTAATTTGACATTCATCCAGAAATCAAATTTCTGCACTCTTAACCATTTGGAAAGGAGTCAAGAACCCCATGTACTACAGATGAGAATATTATACAGCTTTTGGTGTTCACAAATGGCTTACTCTGATATCACAAATATCAAACAGTATTCTGTTTAAGAAGGTGAGAAAAGATGCAAAATATAGCTGCTTAACACTTTAGAACGTGGGTAAATAGGAAGGTCAGTTTTAATCACGTAGAATATTCATTTTCACTGAAATTTTATATCATGTTATACCTGATAAGTTATTTTTTTGTTAAGAAGATCATAATGAACAGGAGATCCTGGAGAAGAAGAAGGGTAGGTAGAACACGTGTCATTAGTTTTCATTCTCAAAGTGTAGATAGTGTCTGGATTATTTAGTGAGCGAGGCACAGTGAGGGCTAAGCATCCTTAGATCAGGGAGACAGAAGCACGTTACAATATAGAGAACTTGGAAAAATTCAGTTATCCTGTTCAGCCTTATGCTTCCAGAGTAAAGTGCTTATGGAAGAAAAAGTTTCCTCCTCAATATAATGATTTCTAGGAGAAAAATAACATTAGAACCACTTACCTTAGTAACCTACATTATTTCTTAGCAATTTCTACTCTTAAAAAACACTCCTTAACGTGGAATCCAAAATTTTGCCGAGTGACAAGCTGATAAATAATCCATGCAAATATTTAAATATTTACCAGCCTATTTTTTAACTCTTATTTCTTTTCACGGTTCTCTACTCAATGTTTACAAAGTTTTCTGGGGCACATTTTTTTTTCTACATTCTCTGCATCAATTAATAAGAATTTCTGAGCCTCTTAAAAACAGTATCTGAATCTACAGACTGCTGAATATGAAAACACATCAATCAAAAGAAAACTATTAATTTTGACTGAAGGTCTTTATGAAATAAAAATAAAAAGATTTATGTCCCTCCCTCAAACAGCAGGAAAACTGGATAAAATATTAGGAACAACATTTTCAGATGTGGGGCAACAGGCAGCACAGGATGGCGATGCCTGAGTGAAGAGAAATAGGTGAGGTGAGTCCTCTGATTGCCTCAGTTTCCTGTCTAGAGGCAGTTTCCAGGTTGTAGTGCCCGGAGAGAAAGGCTACTGAGAACGTGGTGGTCTCTCATATGAGGAGACAGAGATCAACGTTTGTGGAGACCACGGCTATGGAGAGAGGTTCTTGCACAGAGAGAAGGGTGAAGACATCTGCAGGCGAGAACCCCTCAACTCTCCAGCCGAGTACTAATGGATGCATGTGTCAAAGGAAGCGACACAAGGCTGGGGAAAGACCCAGCAGAAAACAGGAGGCAGAAAAGCTCGCACATGGCTGGGAAAAGTTCATATTATCACCCAACTAATATGGAAAAATCTCAATAAATAAGGCATGAGGTAGAGTTCTAAGAAAATACCACCTTAGTCATAGAGCTGAATTAGCTCTAAAGACTGCTGTGTGCTGACCTAACAAAGCTTCAAAATACACCTCAAAAGGGTTAAACAAATTTCAGGTAACTTAATTATATACCAGAAACAGTCCAACACTATTTAAACGAATGCAAAAACCCAAAAATGTAAGATTCATACAGTCTAGCGTCCAAATTACTGGAAATGATAAGGAAAACAATATGACCCATAAACAGAATAAAATTCAATCCATAAAATTACATAGATGCAGTAACTTTTAATTTGTCTTTTTTTGAATATTTAAAAAAGATTTATTGAGGTAACAGTGGTTTATAACAACATTATGCAAATTTCAGGCGTACGTCATCATATTTCAATTTCTGCGTAGACTACATCATGTTCTCCACCCAAAGACTATTGCGTCCATCGCTGTACACATGTGCTCAGCCACCCCTTTCGCCCTCCTCCCTCCCCGCTTCCCCTCTGGTAGCCACCAATCTGGTCTCTATATCTATGTGTTTGTTTGTTGTTGTTGTTGCTGTTGTTTTTATCTTCCACTTATGAGTGAAATAAAAAGATCTTTGACTTTCTCAGTCTCACTATTTTGCTTAACATAATACTCTCAAGGTATTGTAAGTTTTAGTTAAAATTTTATTGTTAAAACAGAGACCTCCCCAAAAAAGTGTGTATGTATGTTCAGAAAAGTGAGGGGAAATAAAAACCTGATAAGAGAAATGAGTAATATAAAAAAATACACAAATAGAAATTCTAGGGAAATGAAATTCACTACTAGAAGTGAAAAAATGGATGACATTAACTGTAATTAGATATTCCAGAAGAAATCAATAGACTTAAACACTTAACATTAGAAACAGTCCTAAATGAAGCACAGAGAGAGGAAAGATTGAAAAACGAAACAGAAAAACCACCAACAACCACTAGGGGATCAGTGACGTGGAGAACAATACCAAGTGTTTAGAATATTAATAACTTGATTCCCAGGAGAGGAATTGGAAGCAGAGGAAAAAAAGTATTTGAAGAAAAATACATGATTGAATCTTCTCAAAATTTGATGAAAACCATAAACTTAAAGATCCTAGAAATTCTAAGAACCCAAAGCAGAAAAACCAAAGAAAACCGTACCACAGCACATTAAAATGAAATTGCTAAAAACCAGTGTGAACAGAAAATCTAAAAGTAGTTTGAGAAAAAAAGATAAGTACAAAGATTAAAGTGACACCTTTATAGTACTGAAATAACGGTCAACCCTGGATTCTGTATACCACAAAAATACTTTTTACAAAAAGAAAGAAAGCAAAATAGGGGGCCTGCCAGGTGGTGCAGCAGTTTAGTGTGCACGATCCGCTTCAGCAGTCCGGGGTTCACTGGTTCGGATCCCAGGTGTGGACATGGCACCACTTGGCATGCCACACTGTGGTAGGCATCCCACATATAAAGTAGAGGAAGATGGGCATGAATGTTACCTCAGGGCCAGTCTTCCTCAGCTAAAAGAGGAGGATTGGCAGCAATTAGCTTAAGGCTAATCTTCCTCCAAAAAAAAAAAAAAAGCAAAATAAAGACTATTCAGACAAATAAAAGGTGAGAGAATCCACCATCAGCAGACCTGCACAGCAAGATTTGTTTAAAAGGTTATTCTGGCAGAAGAAAAATCTGGAGCACCAAAAATGGTAATTATATGGTTAACTACAAAAGACATTTTTATTTTTTAAATTCTCCTTAAACTATAGCTACACGTTTATAGCAAAAATAATAGCAATGTATTATATTGTTTATAACACATGTAGAAGTAAAATAAGTGAGATCAACAACGTATAGGATGGGAAGAGAAAAATAGTTGTGGACTAAAGCAAACCATATCCATAATTCATTAAATGTTCTTATTAATGCTACTCATTAGAACTATCATGCAAGCCACATGTAATTTTAAATTTTGTAGTAGCTATGTTAAAAAAAGAAGAAAGGTGAAACTCACTTTAATAATATATTTTATGTAATCCAACATATACAAAATATTATCATTTCGACATGTAACCAATGTAAAAGTTATTGAGTATTTTAAATCCTTTTTTTCATACTAAATCTGTAAGACCCAGAGTGTATTCTACGCTTACAGCACATCTTAATATCAAGGGCTCACTAGCCACAGGTGGCTATTGGCTACCTTATGGAACATAGGGAATCTATATTGTGATTGTGGTGGTGGTTACATGGCCTAATACATTTGTCAAAACTCACCAAATAGTTCATTTAAATTGGTAGTTTTATTGTATTGCCTTGTACTCATTAAGTAGAAACCACCCAAATCACAATATAGAAGATTTCCATCATACTTGAAAGTTCCCTTGTGGCCCAGGGGAAGTGAATCCCAACCATAGCCACAGAAGGAAGCATCATTTTGACTTCTATCACTGCGGATTAGTTTTTATGACCTACATACATCAGAAATCATGCATTATTTATTCTTTTGTGTCTGCCTTGTTTTATTTGACTTATTTGGAAGATTCATTCATGTTGTATGTATAGTTTATTATTTTTTAAATTACTAAGCACTATTCCATTGTATGAATACAGTTTAGGTATCCATTTTTCTACTGACAAACTTTTGGGATGGTTTCATCTTTGGTTCTTATGAAGAAAGCCACTATGACATTCTTGTATACATCTTTTTGTGGACATGTAAAAGTGTGTATCTTAATACACCTAGCAGTGGAATTGCTATGTCACAGACCTGCATATGTCATATGCATCTATATATTTATTAGAAAATGCCAAATAATTTTACAACATGGTACCTTTTTGTACTTTCACCAGCAAGGTATGAGGATTACATTTGCTTCACACCCTTGCCAATATTTAGTATGGTCAATCTTTTTAAATTTTAGTCATTCTAATAGGTATGTAGTGGTATCTCTTTGATCACTTTGTGGTTTAATCTACATTTTCTTGATAAACAATGAGAGTGAGCACCTTTTCATATGCTTATTGACCGTCTGGGTATCTTTTTTATAAAGTGACTGTTCAATTATTTTGCCCACTTTAATTTTGGGATCTTTGTATTTTTATCATTGATTTGTAGAAGTCCTCCATTCTCTCTCTGATCCTTGAAGTGTCTTTGTCCTATTACTTATCTTTATTTTTTAATTTTTATTTTTTTTCGGATATACATCATATTTCGAATTCTGTGTACATTACGTCATGTTCACCACCCGAAAACTAATTATAGCGCATCCCCTCACATGTGACCCTAATCACCCCTTTTTCCCTCCCCCCTTCCCCAATGGTAACCACCAGTCCAATCTCCATTGCTATGTGGTTTTTTTTTTTGTCGTTTTTATCTTCTACTTATGAGTGAGATCATACGGTACTTGACTTTCTCCCGCTGACTTATTTCACTCAGCATGATACCCTCAAGGTCCATCCATGTTGTCACAAATGGCCAGATTTCATCATTTCTTATGGCTGAGTAGTAGTCCATCGTGTATAAATACCACATCTTCTTTATCCATTCCTCCCTTGATGAGCACCTAGGTTGATTCCATGTCTTGGCTGTTGTGTATAATGCCGCAATGAACATAGGGGTGCAAGTATCTTTATGCCTTTGCACTTTCAATTTCTTTGGATAAATACCCAGCAGTGGAATAGCTGGATCATATGGTAGATCTATCCTTAATTTTCTGAGGATACTCCATACTGCTTTCCATAGTGACTGCATCAGTTTGCACTGCCACCAGCAGTGAACAAGGGTTCCTTTCTCTCCACACCCTCTCCAAAATTTGTTGTTTCCTGTCTTGTTAATTATAGCCATTCTGACCCGAGTGAGGTGATACCTCATTGTAGTTTTGATTTGCATTTCCCTGATAGCTAATGATGTTGAGCATCTTTTCCTATGCCTGTTGGCCATCTGTATATCTTCTTTGGAGAAATCTGTGTTCAGATCTTTTGCCCATTTTCTGTTTGGTTTGTTGGTTTTTTTTGTTGTTGAGCTGTATGAGTTCTTTGTATATTTTGGATATTAACCCCTTATCTGATCTATGGTTTGCAAATATCTTTTCCCAATTGTTAGGTTGTCTTTTCACTTTGTTGATGGTTTCCTTTGCTGTGCAGAAACTTTTTAGTCTGATGTAGTCCCATTTGTTTATTTTTTCTTTTGTTTCCCTTGCCCAGTCAGACATGGGACTTGAAAATATGCTGCTCAGACCAATGTCATAGAGCGTACTGCCTATGTTTTCTTCTAGAAGTCTCATGGTTTTGGGTCTTACATTCAAGTCTTTAATCCATTTTGAGTTGATTTTTGTGCATGGTGTAAGGGAATGGTCTACTTTCATTCTTTTGCATGTGGCTGTCCTGTTTTCCCAACAGCATTTCTTAAAGAGACTCTCCTTTCTCCATCGTATGCTCTTGGCTCCCTTGTCGAATATTAGCTGTCCATAAACGTGTGGGTTTACTTCTGGGCTCTCAATTTTGTTCCATTGATCTGTGTGTCTGTTCCTGTGCCAGTACCACGCTGTTTTGGTTACTACAGCTTTGTAGTATAATTTGAAATCAGAGACTGTGATACCTCCAGCTTTGTTCTTTTTTCTCAGGAATCCTTTGGCTATTCGGGGTCTTTTGTTGTTCCATATAACTTTTAGGATTTTTTGTTCTATTTCTGTAAAAAATGTTGTTGGAACTGTGATAAGGATTGCGTTGAATCTATAGATTGCTTTAGGAAGTATGGACATTTTAACGATGTTAATTCTTCCAATCCAAGAGCACGGAATATCTTTCCATTTCTGTGTGTCTTCTTTGATTTCTTTCAACAATGTTTTATAGTTTTCAGTGTACAGATCTTTCACCTCTTTGGTTAAGTTTATTCCTAGGTATTTTATTCTTTTTGTTGCAATTGTAAATGGGATTGTATTCTTAATTTCTCTTTCTGCTACTTCGTTGTTAGTGTATAGAAACGCAACCAATTTTTGTACATTGATTTTGTATCCTGCAACTTGACTGTATTCCTTTATTATTTCTAAAAGTTTTTTAGTGAACTCTTTAGGGTTTTCTAGATATAAAATCATGTCGTCTGCAAAGAGTTCTTCTTTTCCAATGTGGATCCCTTTTATTTCTCTTTCTTGCCTGATTGCTCTGGCTAGGACTTCCAATACTATGTTAAATAAGAGTGGTGACAGTGGGCATCCTTGTCTGGTTCCTGTTCTTAGAGGGATAGCTTTCAGGTTTTCTCCAGTGAGAATGATATCTGCTGTGGGTTTGTCATATATGGCCATTATTATGTTGAGGTATTTTCCTTCTATACCCATTTTATTTAGAGTTTTTATCATAAATTGATGCTGTATCTTGTCAAATGCTTTCTCTGCATCTATTGAGATGATCATGTGGTTTTTATTCCTCATTTTGTTAATGTTGTGTATCACATTGATAGATTTGCAGATGTTGAACCATCCCTGCATCCCCGGAATGAAACCCACTTGATCATGATGTATGATCTTTTTAATGTATTGTTGTATTTGATTTGCTAGTATTTTGTTGAGGATTTTTGCATCGATGTTCATCAGTGATATTGGCCTGTAATTTTCTTTTTTTTGTGTTGTCCTTGTCTGGTTTTGGTATCAGGATGATGTTGGCTTTGTAGAAGGAGTTAGGAAGCCTTCCCTCCTCTTCAACCTTTTGGAAGAGTTTGAGAAGGATAGGTATTAAGTCTTCTTTGAATGTTTGGTAGAATTCACCAGGGAAGCCATCTGGTCCTGGACTTTTATTTTTTGGGAGGTTTTTGATTGCTGTTTCGATCTTCTTGCCAGTGATCGGTCTTTTCAAATTTCCTGCATCTTCTTGGTCCAGTTTTGGAAGGTTGTATGTTTCTAAGAATTTATCCATTTCTTCTAGATTATGCAATTTGTTGGCATATAGCTTTTCATAGTATTCTCTTATTATCTTTCGTATTTCTGAGGTGTCCATTGTAATCTCTCCTCTTTCATTTCTGATTTTATTTATTTGAGCCCTCTCTCTTTTTTTCTTGGTGAGCCTAGCTAAGGGTTTGACAATTTTGTTTATCTTTTCGAAGAACCATCTCTTGGTTTCATTAATTTTTTCTATTATTTTTTTAGTCTCTATTTCGTTTATTTCTGCTCTGATTTTTATTATTTCCTTCCTTCTGCTGATTTGGGGCTTTGTTTGTTTTTCTTCTTCCAGTACCTTTAGATGTGCTTTTAGATTGTTTATTTGGGATTTTTCTTGTTTGTTGAGGTAGGCCTGAATTGCTATAAACTTCCCTCATAGAACAGCTTTTGCTGTATCCCACAGATTTTGGCATGTCGTGTTTTCATTTTCATTTGTCTCCAGGAATTTTTTTATTTCTTCTTTGATTTCTTCATTGATGCAATCATTGTTCAGTAGCATTTTGTTCAATCTCCACATTTTTGTGGCTTTTCTGGTTTTCTTTCTGTAGTTGATTTCCAATTTCATACCTTTGTGGTCAGAAAAGATGCATGGTATTATTTCGATCTTCTTAAACTTATTGAGACTTGTTTTGTGGCCTAATATGTGATCAATCCTGGAGAATGTTCCATGGGCATTTCAAAAGAATGTGTATTCTGTGGTTTTTGGGTGGAATGTTCTGTATATATCTACTAAGTCCATCTGGTCTAATGTGTCCTTTAAGGTGAGTGTTTCCTTATTGATTTTCTGTTTGGATGATCTATCCATTGGTGTAAGTGGAGTATTAAAGTCCCCTACTATTATTGTGTTACTGTCTATTCCTCCTCTTATGTCTGTTAATAATTGCTTTATATATTTAGGTGCTCCTATGTTGGGCGCGTAGGCATTTACAAGTTATATATTTTCTTGTTGGATTGTTCCCTGTATCGTTGTGTAGTGCCCATCTTTGTCTCTTATTACAGTTTTTGATTTAAAGTCTATTTTTTCTGATATAAGTATTGCTACCCCCACTTTCCTTTCTTTGCCATTTGCATGGAATATCTTTTTCTATCCTTTCACTTTCAGTTTGTGAGTGTCTGTAGGTCTGAAACGTGTCTCTTGTATGCAGCATATACATGGATCTTGCTTTTTTATCCAGTTGGCCACCCTATGGCATTTTATTGGAGCATTTAGTCCACTGACATTTAAGGTAGCTATTGATAAATATGCGTTTATTGCCTTTTTGTCACTTTTTCTTTTTTTCTGGTGTTTTAGTAGTTCTTCTCAGTCTCTTTCTTTTTCTCTTGCTCTCTTCCCTTGTGGTTTGATGGCTATCTTAATAATATGTTTGATTTCTTTTGTCTTACTTTTTTTCCTGCATGTTATAGGTTTCTGGTTTGTGGTTACCATGAGGATCCTATTTAATATTCTATTCATATAACAGACTATATTGAGTAGATACACTCTTTAGCTTGGCCTCTTTCTAAAAGCTCTACTTTATCACTCCCCTCCTCCCACATTATATGTTTTTCACATCATATATAGTCTTTTGTTTAGTGTGTGTCTATCCATTACCCTCTTATCATTGAAATAGGTGATTTTAGTACATTTGTCTTTTAACCTTCATATTATCTTCACAGGTAGTTGATCTGCTGCCTTTACTATATTTTTACCTTTACAAGTGATTTTATTGCTTGTTTTTTGTTATTGTTGTTGTTTTGGGTTTTCTGATAATTTTTTTTAATCTTTATTTGTGGTCATTGCTTTCCCACTTAAATAAGTCCCTTCAACATTTCTTGCAGAATTGTTTTCTTGGTGATAAACTCCTTTAATTTTTGCTTGTCTGGGAAGCTCTTTATCTCTCCTTCCCTTCTGAATGACAACCTTGATGGATAGAGTATTCTTGGTTGTAGATTTTTTTCCTTTTAGCACTTTAAATGTGTCGTGCCATTCTCTTCTCGCCTGTAGGGTCTTGACTGAGAAGTCCACTGATAGCCTGATGGGCTTCTCTTTATATGTCACTTGTGGCCTTTCTCTTGCTGCTTTTAGGATTCTCTCCTTGTCTTTAATTTTAGACATTTTGATTATAATATTTCTTGGTTTGGGCCTCTTTGGGCTTCTCTTGTTTGGAGCTCTCTGTGCTTCCTGAACTTGGATGTCTGTTTGCTTCCTCAGGTTAGGAAAATTTTCCTCTATTATTTCGACAAATAAATTTTCTGCCCCTTCGTCTCCCTCTTCTCCTTCTGGGACCCCTATAATCCAAATGTTAGCATGCTTGATATTGTCCCAGGGTTCCCTTACACTGTTCTCATTCTGTCTAATCCTTTTTTCTGTTTTCTGTTCTGCCTGGGTGATTTCCTCTAGTCTTTCGTCTAGCTCGCTGACCCGTTCTTCTGCTTCCTCTACTCTGCTATTGAGTCCCTCTAGTGAATTTCTCATTTTGAGTATTGTATTCTTCATTTCTGATTGGATTTTTTTTAATATCTTCGAGTTCTTTGCTGATGTGCTCACTGTGTTCATCCATTCTTCTCTGCCTATCTGTGAGCATGCTCATTATATTTTGTTTGAATTCTTTGTCAAGTAGGTAGCTAGTTTCTGTTTCACTTATTTCTTTTTCTGGTGTTTTGCAGTGTTCCCTTGCTTGGAAAGTATTCCTTTGCCTCCTCATTATGCCTCTTTCTCTGTGCTATTTTCTTTGTACTAGGTGAGTCGGCTATGTCTCCTGATCTTGGAGAAGTGGCCTTATGTATGAGATGCCTTATGAGGCCCAGCAGTGTGCTTCCCTCTTGTCACCAGTCCATAAGAACCTGGAGTGACCCCTTTGTGTGCTACTTGTGTTATTCTGCTGTGGCAGGGTTGCTCCCACTGCAAGTACCCAGGGAGTCTGATCTTTCCTTCCCTGGCCAGCTGTTTGTAAATCCTGTTTGGGAGGGCCTCAGCACTGTTGGCTACAAAGTCTATCAGCACACTCTTATTGCAGTTGTCCTCTTAATTGGGTTGGTACCCAGTGTAGCTGGTTGCTAGGCTCAGGGGGTACAGTTGGGATAGGCCTAAGGCCAACAAGGCTGTTGTCAGTTCTCTTAGGAGTGCAGCTGAGTGGGGCTAGCCCTTGGCATGGGGGCACTCAATTGTTTCAGGCTTTGGAAGGTGGGGCTGATCCTTTTTATGGTTATTTGTGAGGCACTAGTCTTCTGCCACTGATAAGCCTCCCCCCCCCCCCCCCCCACAGGACCACATACATGTCGACACAGTCCTAGTCCATGCACACTTCTTAACCCCCTGGAGCATACCCCAATGCCACACTACAGAGATCCCCACCTCTCCCCCAGTTTCCCCCACAGTTCACCTGGTCCTCACACAGGTCCTGCCCCACAGAGGCAGACACCCTTGCCTGCCTGTAGAGGATCAAGGCACTCAGTCAATGCAGGCTGAAAAGTAGCCTGAGGGCTTGCTGTTAGGTGGGGCCAGTCCCTAGGGTGGGTTGCCTGTCCTGGCTGAACTGGATTAAATCTGTTCTCTAGTGGGTGTGGCAGACCCCTGGGCTAACAGCCCAAGGGATGCACCTCAATGGCCCCCACCCACGCCTGGACCAGCTCAGAACAATGGCCCCCATCAATGTCTCAGTCTCCGGAGAGTACCCTCCTCTCACCAAGATGCCCTCAGAGCCCACCAGGTGAGTCTCATTTCACCAAAGGACAGTCAGCCTTCTCTCTGGTGATTTCAGGTTCCTGCAATGAGTGATTTTGTGTGTGGGCCCTTTAAGTCCCGGATCTTTTCGGCTTTTGGCTGATAGCTTTTCTGGGGGTGTCCCCGCTGCAGTCAATAGCCAGCAAAGCCAGACAGTAAGACCCCCATCTCAGTTGGGCTGAGTCCGAAGGATGGTTATAGCAGTATTGCCCCCACTCCGGACCTCACTCCTCCAGGGAGGGCTCGTACCTTAGGGTGGCTCCTGCCTGGGCAGCTGAGAAGCTCCACTGCTCCCAAAGGTGGCTTTTCTCCTCTCCGGCTGGAGTTACTGCCTCTTCTGCCTTTGTCAGGACTGTCCCTTGTTGTGGGGGTTCTTTTTATCCAGTTTTCAGTTTTCAATCCAGGGTGATTCTTCCCAAAATTGTTGTAACCTGGTTGTGTCCATGGGAGGAGGCGAGTTCAACGTCTGCTCGCAGTGCCATCCTGACGAGATCTCCCCATTACTTGTCTTTATAGGAGAGGATGTCAAATTTGTTCTCCACATTACTTATCTAATTATTTAGAATTTTGATTTCTACCTTCCTACTTATAATGCAGATAATAGTTGTTCTCCTTTCTTTTGTTTTCTTTAGATAACTTTGTTTCATCCAGCTCACTTTCCCTCAGCCATATTTCACTCTACATTCCATTATGTCATCATATCATCTTTCATCTCTTATTTAATAAAATAGATAATTCAATATATTGAAAAGAAAAAAACAGGCAATTCCTAATTTTTATGTTTTCTATAACAAAATATTGTTCAAAATTATGCTTTTCTTTTTCATCTTGAGCCAAAATAATTTAGCAGAATCTTTTTCAATGTCATGTACTTTTTCCTTCATTTTGGGCTGATCAGTGCTTCTCAAAGCCCAGGTGGCTAATTTTTATTGGTTCATTTCAACCTTCTGCATTTTAGACTTTAAGTTGAAAGACACATTGAGGGAAGCAAATGCAGATGAAGTTCTTCTGGTCTAACGAGGATTCTGCCAGAATGAGGAAGGAGCTCCTATTTCCATGGCTGATGATCTGATCATGGAAAGGAGAATTTATTCTTTCAACTCTTCCTTTGCAAGATACTGTGCTTGAAAAGCCACCATACAGAGAACACACTATTCTCTTGGTTTTTTTCTGTGTTTGCACTTTTCCTTACTGACTGCACTTCCCCATCTACAATTTTCCTCTGTTATTCTGCTCCTGATAATTTTGCATGATTAGGATATGTGGGCACCAATTTGATAAAAAGCACAAGACGAGAGGTTTTTCACCTGGCTGCCTCAGAAAGCAGATCATGGCCAATAGGTAAAGTGGCTTCTGACTGCTTACTACCTCAAATGGCTTCTGTAATACTTATCACATCATATTATATTTAGCTTCTTTTTTTTAAGTGACTGCTGGCTGAACTCAGAGTTCATTCATGGGCCATAACAACTATCAGAGCACTTTTAGCCAAGCCTTGTATTAAGCACTTCACAAGCAATATTTCTTTTAATTCTCAAGATTACATTTGAGGTAAATACTATTATTACCTCTGTTTTACAGATGAGAAAATTGCTGATTAAAGGTGTTAAGAACGTTGCCCAAAGTCACACAGCATGGTGAAAATAAATGGAAGTAAAAATCTCAGTAGGGTTTTTAGGAGTATGAAAAGTATATTGGTAGATGCTCTCCCCTTCGTCTGCATCATTTTCTTGAAGACCCAACTCAATATTCATATTGTTCAGGAAGGGTTGCCTGAATAGCACTTTCTTATGACAATTGCCTTTTATCTGTGTTTTCCTCAGCACTGAGATTATACTGGTGACAATAAGTCATCACAGAGAGGAACACACAGATGGTGACACAAACAGAAAAACTCTCTTGTCCTTCTACAACTTCAATTTCCATTTATAAAATTAGCAAAAGTATTTAATACCACCACTTGTGAAGTTTTTTAAAATTCCAAGATAATAATATAAATTCACATATTAGCCATCCCTAAATACTCACTCAAAAACAAGAGTTAATAAAAAAATCTGCTCTGCAAAGTGAATTTTGTTCTACCTTTAAAATTACTCATGGTGTCTTAATATAAGTGCATAAAATGAACTTTTTTGTTAAAGATGTTGTATAGGCAAAGTACGGATAACATAAACCTTTCCCATCTCAGAACGTTTGTATAGTAAAATGTAATTGCTTTTATTAAACTACACAGAATAACAAAAAGGTAAGGTTAAGAGAACTGTCTTGAAATCTCAGAACCATGCAATTCTCATCTTACCACATTCTTTTTTTTTTTTTTTTTTGTAAAGACATGACAGGAAAGGAAAAACAAAATAATTCCAGACATATTCTGCTTGAGGTGTGTGGAGCAAGGAGAGACACAATTCATTCAACCAATCAATAGAATCCATCTTGTTTTAATGAACGCTGCAATGTTCTCTAATACTAGAAATTTTATAGCTTCAAATCTTTTTAACTTCAAGTAGCTGCTTATTTATATTCAAGATGTGACTTTTTGGCAGTTCCTAAAGCTTTTCTATAAAAAAATAGGGTTTTGTGAGATGATATACCCTAGTAAATGTGAATATTTCAGAGTATATAAAGGGTCTACTAAGACCAGAGAACAGAGGTTGATACAATTTTTCTGTAAAGAGCCTGATAACAAATTGTTTAGGCTTCATGGGTCATACATTCTCTGTCACAACATCAAGAAGTCCCTTGAATTGCATGGTAAGTAGAAAAGGATGAGAAAAATGACTACACAGGCTGAAATATGCAAAGCAAGCTTAATAATTAATGAGTAAAAGTATGATTTTTGTAGCCTTTACAAATTTTGTCAAAACATTAAATAGTCACAGTCAATCGTAAGTGTATAGGAAATAGAAAAAATGGTAAAACTAGTATTTATTTAATACACTGTGACTTTGAACACTGAAAATATTGAGAATTAAAGTGTTTATTTCTTTGTAAAAAAATCATCCTGGTTGTGATAGTGTACTAAAGTTTTGGAAGATATCACCATTGGATAAAGGCACATGACATCTTTCTGCATTATTTCTTAGCACTGTGTGTGAATTTACAATTATCTGAAAATAAAAAAAGATTGATTAAAACCACTTAGGAGTAGTTTGAACAATGCTTGCTTTCTTCTCCTTGTTATATAACTAAATATATGGAGTGGGTATCTATTATGTGCCTTGGTAAATTGCCACGCTTCTTTCTAAGTTTGCATCAGCTTCCAAAATTTTATCCTTCGCTCTTTCAATGTCATGAAATATTTCCAAGAATTCCCTTATTGTGAAGATTTTGCCAGCGTCACTTCCTCTGAGACATCTTCATCTTTTTCATCACAACCACTTTACTTTCTTTGTCAATAAGTTTTCCTTCATCAAATTTCTCTGGCTGCATATCTAGAGTGTTTCTATAGCAGCAGTGTTAAAATTCTCATCGTCAGCTATTGCTTCTCTAGCTCTATTTGTATTATACTTCCTGTTTCTTGGATGCACCTTCATCGTTTTTAGCCAACTTTCTCTTTCAATTATCCATTTTTTAAAATATCACCTGAGTTTATCACTAGGAAACAAGAAGGCAACATAACAACATACGTTTCCATCTGCGTGTAAATTGATTGGTTGACGGTCAGGGATCATTTGCTTGATTGGTCACTAATTGTGATATGCATCTGTAACACATAGTGATTTCGGAATTGAAGAGCTAGCAGCAAAGTTTGTGCTTTATATAATTACAGGTAATATACCCTGGTAACTGAAACTTGAACTGCGTTCTTGGGAGATTGGCGTTATCTAACTAAACTGTGGTAACTGAAATTTGTACACAACAGAACCATGCAAAGCAAGGGCTTCCTGTCTGTACTCAGTCCTGCCTAGTGTGAAAGCAGCTGTAGATGAGATATGAACATATGGGCAGTCCTGTGTTCAATAAAACTTTATTTACAACAACTGAGAGCTGGCAAGATTTGGCCTGAGGGCTATGGTTTGAGTCTGATGAGTTATAGGGCCCAAGCAGCAAGTCTTCTTCCCCTGTAGTTTGTACTATAGCTTGGACATGCTGCAAAGTCCTTTTTTGCATGGCCCCTTATCCAAAGCTAGCTTCTGTGTCACCAACTAAAGGAGCAAGAGCAGTATTCTCAAGTGTGGGGAATATGCTGTCTCCATAACCTCAAGAAGCCAAACAAGGGCTGTGCTTCCTCCTTGGTGATGGGGGATACTACTTGCAATAATTTGTCCTTTATTATAAGTGGTATATTTTGGGACATTCCAGTCCACTGGACCCATAAACACTTCAATAATATGAGTGGCTACCAAATCTTCATAGGTTTTAAACACCTACCTTCTTTACTACATGATTTTTGCCAAAGTTGCCAGCATGCTACTTCTCATCCATCATGTCCAACTAACACAATGCCAACCATATTGTGATATTCTACAGAATATCCATAGGATCCTGGTCTCTTTGGGTTATAGTATGATAGACAGAAGGAGAGTTAACATACCCTAGGGCAAGATCATAAATATATACCCTTCCATTCCTTGTGAATGTCAATTGCCTCTGATTCATCTTCCTGACAGGGATTGAAAAAAAAGTTTTCTTCAGATAATGACAATATATCATATACGTAAAGTTATGCTAATGTGCTCTAACCACTTCCACTACAAAAACAGCAATTGGGGTTCTCCTTAGTTAAACTTCTGATAGGCCATTGTCAAATTTTAGGATCCAGATGAGGCTACACTAGTAAATTAAATAGGAACATGGCAGAGAATATCAATCTTGCATCCTTTAAGACTCCAAGGGTGACACTAATCTCTCCCATTCCCCCAGGATGTGACTCCAGGTTTTGATTTATTACCTTGACCAAATTGTTGAAGGGACAGTTCCAGGAAATTTCTTTGGCTTTTCCCATTGTAATTCTTACCTTACAAGAATCAAGAGGAGGGTATGGCAATTTTAATACATAGCTTCAAAATTCTTTCACACTCCTCTCATTTTCTCTCCTTTAAATTTTGGTAGTTTGTGACTGATTTCACAAATACGCTGTAAGTGATGCTATATGCTTTTCAGGGCTAGGTCAGAAAGGCCATGCACTTTCTACCTGCTCCCCATGGCATGCTTGCTTTGGGAGAAGCTGGCTACCAAGTAAGAAGTCCAAATACCTTAAGAATATCATGCTAGAGAGTTGGCGTGCACTACTGTAGATGACAACTTCAGCTGAGCTCTTAGCCAACAGCCAATGTCAACTGCTTTCCAGATGAGTAAACCATCTTGGATGTCTAATCCAGCTAAGTCTTCAGATGATTGCAGCCTCAGCCAACACCTGACCACACCAACATGAGAAATTCTAAGAACTGCCTAACTGAGCTCTTGCTGAATTCCTGACCCACAAAACATGAGAAAAATAAAATATTTATTTTAAGTCATGAAACTTTTGGATAAGTTGTTACATGCAATAATCACCAGAACAGAGGATTTTACCGACTAACAAGTAAGATGTGTGTTTCAATTACATGTCTGAGGACTTGGGAAATTAATAACGGGCATGTCTGTGGAACAAGTGGCACCAGAGTGAAATGACCCTGGGTCAGATTCATTTATTATCCATTTATTATCTCACCATCATATACTTCCAGGGCATGTTTGCTGAGTAAATATTCATAGATTCTTCTGGGGAAGAACTGGAGAAATCACTGCTTTACATATTTCCTGTGATGTTACCAGGTGCTGGAGACTCAGCCTCCCACCCAGTCTGTGAGTTCTTGGTCTGTAAACTGACTTGAACAGGGAAACTGGGCCAGGTATTAGGACTTTTTATTGGGGCTGCTTCTCTTTACTTCCTGATAAACCACCATGGATTCTGTTTGGCTTATTTTATTTTGTTTTATAAATCAAGCAACATCCTTATTGGCTGCCCATATAGTTCATTACCAGGAGCATTGTGTTCTATTAACAGTCATCATAGTAATGGCTTGTCTGGTCCCTGGCCGCCACTCTGACTTTGACACATATTTCAATAACTTCACTCATCTTTCTCCTGACAATTAAGCCCTGCCACCTGGCCTCTATTAATTTGGCATTTCATCACTTTCCTTTCAATCAGATAACATCATCTTTTAAAATCATTCCCAGCCTACAGAGGATAGCCATCACAGATATTTACAATGCTCATGCACTCCTCACTAACACATTCCTTACCACTTTGCTAAATGAATTTTACTCAGGGGTTCCCAAAGGATTTCACAGATTTATGTACTATATGCACTTTAATTGCCCATGTTGATGAGCATTTTACATTTTTCCCCACTGTTTGCCAGGGTATCCCTGCATTTCTCTTTATTTAGTGAGCATAATCACTTTTCCCAAACTTGCATAAGCCCCGAGTAGTATATTAGCAGCATCTCCTAGGTCCTTGTCAAAGCGTTAAATTCTATGTTACAAGGGAGTGTTCCCATATGAAGAAACTCTCCCTTATAATAACTTGATAGTCTGTCCTGCTTGAGCCAGTACCCTCAGCTCCAATCCCATATACACTTTCCAGGGTCCTTTTCTGTAATCTTGGCTAGGTCCTGCTGTTTCTTGGGCACTTAGTTATTTTTTTTTCTTTTAGCAGGTCCAGCACTTTCCCAGCCAACTTATCCTGTAATTTGACCCTAGTTAAGAGTCATCCACAAGCAGCAGAAATGGGGGTATAGCCTGAGAACAGCATGTGTGATCTTGCAAGCAGAGATGTCTGCGTCCTCACTGAGCATGGGTAAAATGGTAGTCTTTGAGCAGAGAGGAGTGGGACACTCCTGAAGGCCCAGAGAGTTTAAGGTGGTCTCAGGTGTCAAGGTTCTAGAGACCATTGACCCAGATATCAACATCCTTAATCTCAGGAATCCACTCTTTCTACAGCAAAGTCCAGCTCATAGCATAATATTGACTTGTTTGGGGGCTCCTCTACCATTCTAATTTAATCTTGAGCCTGATCTTCAACCTTTTTCTGCTCTCTAGCAACAGAAAATGAGTCTCTTTAGAAATTTCCAATGAGGCATCGTGATTTTCATAAATTGCCCTAAAACAATGATCAATCACACTCTCCCTTCTTTGTCTTTTTCTAATGCAATGATAGTACTCATCAAGAGTCACCTAATTCCATACAGCTTATATAGCTACTTCCCTTTTACTTCTTAAATCCTGAGATATTTTACTACCCAGTGTGTTTCTTTCCACTTATTCGTTACTGGTAAAAGGTCAGTAATTTCACTGCACTAGAATCCCAGAGCTTATCAGTACTGCCCCTACTGCTAGTAACAGTATTCACAATGCCTGCCAGGCAGTGGGCGATCTTAACTCTAATATCCCATTTTACAGTTCCCTCTTTAGGATCATTCTTGGCACCAACTGACTTAGGTCAGGGTCCTCAGAAACAGTATTCAAGACAAGAATGTGCATGTGCAAGCTGTACTAGGGAAGATATATTGAAGTAACACCAGTAAGGAAGTGAAGGGAACAGGTCTGGACAAAGGGAGAAGTAGAGCTATGATGAATATGCAACAGAGACCTCAGCTAGCCCCATGGGCATCTGTGGAATAGGTTTGCCTGTCAGAAGTGTCTTAAATTAAAGCAATAAGGCCAAGCTTTCAGAGACTTGAGTGTACCAGTCACTGAAGGTGAGCTGACCCCAGGAATGAACATAATTTGGGGACAGGCAGCTTCCATTGGCTGAGAGTAATCTTCAAAGTGAACCAATTAGGAGCCGTCTACAGCTGATACTCAGAACTACTGGAAGAATGATTGTCTCCATCCTGAAGGAGGGATCTGAGAGGCATGCAGCAAGATACATTGCCATTGCTGAGTGTGTGAAGAAGGTCGGTCAATGGAAATACACATATTCATTGGGGAATTGGTTTTCAACAAGGAACTCTAAGTTGCAAGTGACTAAGTTGCACATGACTGTGGGTCAAAGAGCCCTTCACCAGAGAGTATCTTATGGTGACTGTGGCAGGGTGAAAGTATGTAGCAAATAGAGTACAGACAAGATGTTTAACTAAACTAGACAGAGAACAGCACCTTCAGCCTTTCCTAATAATAATGAAAGAAAACTAGGATTTTGAAGTTTGTGGTACAAAGCAAAACCTCTGTATTTAAGAACGCTATTTTGAACAAATGCAAGCCTAAAAGCCAAAAGTTGTCTGCAAGTAGTAATAAGGTTCCTCTATAATAGCATGGAACAGTATGGAAATTAGAAGAGAAATAATAGAACTAGAGCATTTCATATAAAAAAGGTAGCCCAACAAAAGCTGTGCAGAATTGCAACCTTTAGATTTCTTCCCCAACTAGAGATCTAAATATACTCTTTGTGAAACAGAAATCAGGACCTCACTGAAGGATATATCCAAAGGGAAACGGTTACAGTTCTCTCTACCCGTAGAGTTTGGACAGATGTAATTATTCACATATAGTCCATATTGAACCATGATCAAGTTAATCAATGCCTGTAGAATATGTATATTTAGCAACCTTGGCTAGGCCAGCTCTGCCTGAATGTGGCAGTCAGTAACTGTGGACCAGAACAGACAAAATCAGGCAGCCGTCACATATGGCTACAACTTTCTGAGTGAGTCTGAGCCCTGGCTCAGCTTAGATTGGTTATGTGTAACACCCATCACCACAGTGACAAGGACTTTGGTAGAATTTAACTGTTAGAAATATTAAAAACTCAATTTGGAATGATATTGCTTAAAATAAACAACATTGAGAGAATCAAAAATGCTTTAGTAATGTAAAAGTTCATAAAACATTTTAATTGGCAGGAAGTGGGAGGTGGGAACATCAGAATCTTTCTGTTTCTCCAAAGTATAAGCAATTTGGGGGCATGATTTGACTGTACAATGTTCACTTTTGTACCCCGTTAATTAGTAGGTTTGACACTCATTGATATTTGTTCAGTGAAATGAAAACACGTCTCCACACTATTTCACTGTAATTGCCTTGTGGACTTCTAAAGCCTGTGCTTCAGATTTTCTTGATTCTGAAACTTGTTCTGCTCTGACATTTGGCTTTAAGTTTGTTATATTCCTCTCTTCCCTGTTGTGACCTGTCTTATCCAACTCTGGCCATTTAATGTCATTTCCTACCTCTAAAGCCTGAGATAGGTCTTCCTTCAATGTTCTCCTTCTGTCCTGAGTTCAGTTAAGGCTTTTTACCATACAACATTGACCTTCAAATCAGGGCAGTGGAGCCCTTTTTCTTCTCTGCTGACTGAAGGCAGAACAAAAAAAAATTTCCACTCTGTCAGCTCTTTGCTGTCCTTCCTGGATTTCCATTTCTTATAACAGTACCTGTCTAAATTTAAAGTCATGCTCTCAACTCTGAAATTTAAAAAGTGTAAATGAAGGTCCAGGATCATTTAACTAGTCTAGACAGTTCATTATGAAATTCAACTTTTGATGATATGAACATGTAACAATCTTATCTGTGCAAATACTGCTATACTGTGAATTTCTTAATATCTTGGAATTTTCAATAAATTTATAGTTATTTCTCAGTAATTAGAAGAGCTTCATTTCAGTATTTGATATGCTATCCCATTCTGTAAAAAAACTTTCATGTTAAGTTAGGTTCAAATTTTTTTCTCCCTCCCATCATCCCAGGTAAAATCACTTGTGCCTTTAGCATTTTGAAGGAGGAGCAGGGAGAGAAAGATCTAAGAGAATCACTATTTAAACACTCCCCTTCTTCCTTTTCTAGAAGGAATGGAGAGGGAAGTGAGAGTGTTCCTTGACTTACTGGGAGAGGTGGTAAATTAGGATCCTGGACCGAGTTTCCAGTGTTGGGGGACGGTGTTCCACACAGCACCAAGTAATTCTCCGAACACCAGCAGGGGGTCTGAGAGTTCAACTCACTTCAACTCAATTCTGACACTATCTACTCGGAGATAGCATCAGATTCCATAGATTAAGGGTCCGCTCCTACAAGACTGCCCTCTCCCTGACTTCAGGTGCCAGTTACAAGCCCAGGCTGTTACCTGTGCTTCTGACCAACTGGCTGTAGGTTGGAGGTTCCAATGACCCCCTCCAACTCAGGATGCCAAAGGCAAGTCCAGGTCATTATCTAAACTTCTGACCGACTGGCTATAAGTCAGGGGTTCTCACGACTTCCTTCCTCCCCTAGTTGGATTAATTTGCTAGAGTAGCTCACATAATTCAGAGAAACATATTACTTACTAGATTACAATGGTTTATTATAAAAGGAATGAACTCAGGAACAGCCAGATGAAAGAATTGCATAGGACAAGGTAGGAGGAAAGGGTGTGGAGCTTCCAGGCCTTCTCTAGGCAGGCTACTTTGCCCACATCTCCAAGTGTTCACCAACCCAGAACCTCTCCAAACGCCATACTTTTGGGTTTTTATAGAGGCTTCATTACATAGGTGTGATTGACTAAATTGTTGATGGCTGGTGATTGAACTCCATCTCCAGCCCCTCCCCCTCGCCAGAGGTCAAGGGTGGGACTGAAACGTTCCAACTCTCTAATCGCATGGTTGCCTCCACTGGCAAGAAGCCTCCATCCTTAGGTGTTTTCCAAAAGTCACCTCAGTAACGTAACAAAGGACACTTTGATCACTCTCAACACTGAGGGAATTCCAAGGGTTTTGTAAACTTTGAGCCAGGAACTGGATGAAGACCAAATATATATGAGAAATAGACATTTAGCCATCTAAGTGACCAAATATATATTTCTTTTAAGTCACAATATCACAGATGACAATCCTGGTCAGACCGATTACTGTTTGTCCTTTGGATAACTGAAAATGGCTACTGTTGCTTTCTAGGTTGCAGTTACCTAAATGCTGGCTTTCTTGGGAGGCATACATTTTGGGTAGTAAGAATCCCTTCCAAAGGGGTGTTCAATAGCACAGTTAGTTCCCTAATGTCAGGGATAAGGCTCTGGCTAGACCTATTCCACACCACTAATTTCCCACCTGCATCAACCTGTCCTAGAGCCTCTTATGATGAAGTCCCTTCTGTCTATTCAGCAGACATTGCCAAATGGTGGAAGGCAAGCAGCTCCCTTTTTCTTAGATCTGTCATTTCTTTCTGATTCTCTCTGACTGCCTATGTAGTACAAGAGCACGATGGCAAGTGCACTGGCTAAGTAGAATGCCATTGGAGAACAAAATTCTCTCTCCCTTTCTTTTGGGAAGCCATTCTTAAGAATTAGTTCCTTTGTTTTGGGAAAGGGGAATATTTTTCTTCCAGGGCTCCAAGGGCTCTTCTCATCTCCCAGTTCTTCATTATACTGTCTCCTCTGCTTGGGCCACACTTTTGAGAAAACAGGAAAAATTCTACTCAATCTCACTTGACATTAATAGGAAGTACAACCAGCACTAAGAATTTCTACTCCTTTGTCTCTCAAAGGAAGCTTCATAGGGAAGACTCAATAGGCAAGGGCCAGAAGGGTCTGACGTGCTAGAGCTCACAGATCATTTTTTTTTTTTTTAAAGATTTTATTTTTTTCCTTTTTCTCCCCAAAGCCCCCTGGTACAAAGTTGTATATTCTTCACTGTGGGTCCTTCTAGTTGCGGCATGTGGGACGCCACCCCAGCGTGGTTTGATGAGCAGTGCCATGTCCACGCCCAGGATTCGAACCAACGAAACACTGGGCCACCTGCAGTGGAGCACGTGAACTTAACCACTCAGCCACAGGACCAGCCCCATGACAGATCTTTTTAAGGGGATCAAATCAAGAGGATTGTCTGAGACCTAGAGAAGTCTGGCCAGACAGCTGTCAAAGATAGTGGGAGATAACTATTGGCAAAGTTTGGATCAGAGTAAGCTGATTCCTATGAAATGTCAAAAGGAAGTTTACTACTTAAGAAAACCATATATATAGCAATTTTAAAAATTAATAAAAACTCAAATTTATTTTGAGTAAATCTGGATGATCATATATAAAAAGTATTTCTTGGGACTGGCCTGGTGGCACAGTGGTTAAGTGCACATGTTCTGCTTCGGCGGCCCGGGGTTCGCCGCTTCAGATCCCGGGTGCGGACATGGCACCACTTGGCACGCCATACTGTGGTGGGCGTCCCACATAGAAAGTAGAGAAAAATGGACATGGATGTTAGCTCAGGGCCAGTCTTCCTCAGCAAAAAGAGGAGGATTGGCAGCAGTTAGCTCCGGGCTAATCTTCCTCAAAAAATAAAATAAATAAATAAAAAATAAGAAGTATTTCTTGGGTGACAACAAATTAAGTCATATATAGTTGGAGTACAAGTGGCAGGTATACAAAAAACCTAAGAACATGATCTACACTAATTAGTTGCTATGGATGATCTTAAAAATGATCCTAGGTGATCCCGCCCCATGAACCATAAAGATACATCTGACTTGGTGATCTACAAAACTTTAGATCTTCACTCTTAGATCTGTGTCTCTGAAAATATCCAGTTTCTTTAAAGTAAAGTACATGCATACACTTGCACATATATACACACTATAATAAATTTCCAATATAACAAAGGCCAGGAGCATACTCAATAAGGAAAGAGTCTAAAAATAAAAATGACATAAGGTACTGAGCAAAGAACAACTAGTCCAACATATTTCAGACATACTTTTCCTTATAAAATATGCTGTCAAAATAATTCCCTATTGATATTACAACTTCAAATCTTTTTTCTACTTTTCCCATTTTTTCTTTTTTGTCAGTATTCTTTTTTCTTTAATTGTTTTCTTTTTTTATTGAGATATAATTGATATATAACCTTATATTAGTTTTAGGTATACAATATAATGGTTTAATATTTGTATTTTGCAAAATGATCACAACAATAAGTCTAGTTAACACTCATCGTCATGCATAGTTACAAATTATTATTCTTGTGATGAGAAATATTTTTTTCTAATAGAGCAAAAAGCCAATTGGTTTTGTTCATTTATGAAGACAATCATGTCCAATTAAAACAAAACTCTTCTAATTAATTACTGAAATGGGAAATTATTCTATCAAATGAGTTAAAATCCTGGAAAATGCTTTTCAATCATTTAGTATCATAAAAAGTATTCTTTCAAAGGTATCTTTTAAAATATATTTCTCTGCATGTGCACATGTTGTTGACGTATTATAGAATGCGTTTCCTGCACTTAGTTTATTTACGTCATTTCTTGGATGCAACTTAGTAAAAAACCTGAGACTATCGTATCTGATCAGGATGAAAGAACATGCAAGTCAGTTTTGTGAATAAAAATGCCCATTGAAAACGTCCATTGAAAAATAAAGAGGGCGATGATAAGAAAAAGTCATTCTGTCTATACTTAGAGACAATGTTTTACTTTTCCTCTTCCATTTCCTGTTCTCTTCATGAAAAATTCAGTCCTCCAGCCATGAGGTGGGGCTGAGGACAGTAAATGTTCATACCAGGGGCAGGGCCACAGAGCTCAGAGTGTGGTGTTGGAATCAATGTGGGTAAGGAGGGTATTCCAAGGGAAAGTGGCCCAGTGAAAGGAATCAGAATGCAACCCTGCTGGGGAACGTCCATTGAGGTGGCTGCTTGACGTGTAATGTCACAACCAAAGCATGGTAAGGAGGTGTCCACATGGGAGTATAGATAGTTACAGGATTTCTTATATAAGCAGGGTGAGAAGGGTGTTCATGCAGTGGGTAAAGAGTGGCCCTCTGTGGAATTTTGGGTCCCAAAAGGGATGAGGAGAGTATCCATTGGGGGTTGGGAGTCAGCTTGGAGTGTTGGGGCTGAGGTGAGGTGAGGAAGGCATGTACAAGGGAGGAGAATACAAGGTGGTCTGGCACCCACCTTGGTTGGAACCCACGTGGGAGGAAGAAGGGTTAACCCAATTCAGCAAGTCAATGTTTGTGTATGTAGCAGAGAGAAACTTAACGTGGAGAATCAGATCATGAACAGTGTGTGGAAGATGTCTCCAGAAGGGGTATCTCTTCACTGGGAGTGCAAGCCCAAGTGGGTTGAGGAGGATATCTACAAGGATGACTCTCCAGTAGGGATATCATAATCCTAGCCAGGAGACAGTATATCCACCTGGGAGACCATTTCATCAGGACTTATTGGACCCTTGGTGGGATGAGCAGGGTGGAGAGAGGAGGATTTCCATTGTGAGGCAATCCCACTGAGGGAATTGGAGCAAAGATGGGGAGAGGAGGGCATTCCCATGTGGTGGAGAGGAGTGAAGCCTGGTGCAAAGTATTGGAGCCCAAGAAGGGTGAGAAAGGCATTGGTACATGAAGAGGATGTCAGCAGTATTGAGAGACCAGTTACATAGAAGGGCATTGATCATGAAAATAAATTAGGTAGGGATCACAGGAACTGGGTTTCTCACCATCAGAGAAGGAAATTATAAATACAGTCATTCACCACAACAACGTTTGGATCAACAACAAACCACATACACAATGGTGGTCCCATAAGATTAGTTCCATATAACCTAGGTGTGTAGTAGGCTATACCATCCAGACTTGTGTAAGTATATTCTATGATGTTTATACAATGACAAAATCGCCTAAGGACACATTTCTTAGAACATATCTCCATCACTGAGTGATGCATGACTATACAGAAAGGGAGAAAACTAGTGAATGCTATGAAATTGAAGATGTCGGTGTGAACTTGTTGTCAATATAAAAAAATATATAGAAATAGAGACATAAATGTGTGTGTGTGTTGATAATGTACGTGTTTTCTAACTTTTTCCATTGAGGAAGCATGGAAACAGGCTTAATACTTATTACTACTATGACAATAATATTATCTTGGTTCCTAAATTCTATTCTCCCCTAGAAAAGCTAGGACCCCTTGGAGACAAGTCTGATTCCAGAGGTAGGGCAGGAAAGGACACCATGAGCCTAGAACATCATATTGTACCAGAAAACAGGAAAGGTTCAGATGATGGGGGGACATGCCAAAAGAACATAGCAGGCTACTTGAAGGGGTTCCACTGGTCAAATCTGGGAGAATTGAACATCAAATTAAACAATAACGTTAATGGGTTACAACCCATTTAATAAAATAGGACATCATGATTCAGAGTGATAATCAAAAATAAATGAGTAAATTGAAAGTTTATATGGTGAAGAAGCATGGTAGACATTACTAATTAAGTGATCAAAGTTAACATTACCAGTAATAGGACAACTTGAAATCCTGGACAACCTAACAAGGTGCAATGAGAAGATCATAATTATTTCTGTAATATTCCTAAAATTCATGACCTGAATCTAATTGTGACTAAACATCAGACAAACTCAAATGGAAGGACATTCTATGAAATAGCTGGCCTGTATCTATGAGGATGCCATGTTACAAAAGCTAAGGAAAGACTGAGAAATGGTTTCAAAATGAAGAGGACTAAAAGATTCAATGTACCACAGGATTCTGGATTGGATCCTTTTGCCATTAAGAACATTTCTGAATCACTTGGTAAAACTTAGATGGCAGCTTCAACTCAACTTTGTTGAGTAAATCATGCTAATATGTCAATGTTAACTTCTCAGTTTTGATGGTTGTATTGTGCTCTGTAGAAAAAATATTCCTGTTTGGAAAACACATTGAAGTATTTGGGGGTTTATGGGGCATAATATAAACAACTCTTTTAAATGGTAAAGAAAAAACAATTTACTTGTGCTGTGCTATACTTGCAATATTTTAATAACTTTGAGATTATTTTAAAATAATAAAGAATAAAAGTTAAAAAAAATACAGGCAAGGAATTTCCAACCCATACTGATGTAACTGAGAAAAGAAAAGAGTAATTTGATGTTCTTTCCACTCTGCATATAACAGTGTAGTGGAAAGAAGACTATACAAGAGAAACATTACTGAATTTTGGACCAGATAGACTCAGAAACTACCTCCAGTTCTTACTCACTATGTGAAATGGAGCAAGTCTACTTCAGGTCACAGTTTTCTTCTTGTAGCATGTGACATCAATGCTTATATTCTTTGTATCAGTTCTTATATTTGAGCCAGTAGGCTCAAAGGAATTGTTTGTGAAGACATTTTGTAGACTATCAAGTGGTATAGAAAAGTTAGCTATCTGTTAATAACATGATCAAACTGGGCTCAACCTGTACTATTTGACTCCATTATAAAGTTCCTGGTGTGTTTGTTCAAAATCAATAAATTCAGGGCCTGCCCCATGGCCAAGTGGTGAAAGTTCCACCTGCTCTGATTTGGTGACCTGGGTTCGAGGGTTCAGATCCTGGGTACAGACCTACTCCACACACCAAGCCGTGCTGTGGAGGCTTCTTACGTACAAAGTAGAGGAAGACTGGCACAGATGTTGGCTCAGTGCTAATCTTCCTGGAGCAAAAAAAGGGGAATATTGACAAAGGACATTAATTCAAGGCGAATCTTACATACATACACACAAAGTCAATTCAATTCTGATTAAGTTGCCCCTTCTGCTGGTCTGACATATATCACACTCCACAGATGTGCAGTTTGGCTCAAAGGTGTGTGAAAGTCTGGATCTACAGTATTCCTTTTAGCTCAGTGCACTGAGGTTGCGTAACTGACTGTCAGATATTTTTGTACACACTCAGCCAAGCGAAGTTACATTTCTGCAAGTATTTGCCTCAAGATCAGTGAGCTGGCTAATGTCAGAACTTTTTTCTGGCAAATCCATTTTAACTTTGAAATTAAGAACACTTACATTTGATGTTAGTAATTTTTTTTCTTTTTCTTTTACAATACAGTAACCCTCTGAAGTAAATTCAGTGAAGTTTTTGTTTGTGATTTGTTTTTTTGCAGAGTACGATTTTTGATTATTTCAAAGATTAGAAAATTAAGATCCAGAGAAAGAATTGATTTCCATAAGGAAACCCGGAGCCAGACAGGAGTCTATATCCATTCTGGTCTTTGTATGGACCTTACAGCTATGATCTTACTGTTGATATTGACTCTGATGTGAAATTTCTTTCCACCTTGATGCTACAGATGAGGGTGTGTCAAAAGATGTGGTAATTCCTCCCCAGAATAATAAGTATTCATTTAAAATGGGCTTTCAGCTAATGCCTGTTGGCACAGTTTGGCTTCATTTTTTTGTCAAATCATAACTCTTAAACAGAACCAGTAAAAGCATCATTCTGAGATATAATGAAGACTGAGGGAAAAGAAAAAAATCAGTAATATTAGTTCCGTTTTTATTTAAAATTTTAATATTTGATTCATCAGAGATTTTGGCATTAGTTTTTATTATTTAACAAAATATTGCATTAACAAACTGGTGCAGCCAGTATGGAAAACAGTATGGAGATTTCTCAAAAAATTAAAAATAGAAATACCATATGATCCAGCCATCTCACTACTAGGTATTTATCCAAAGAACTTGAAACCAGCAGTTCCAAAAGTTCCATGCATCTCTATGTTAATTGCAGCATTATTTACAATAGCCATGATGTGGAAGCAGCCTAAGTGCCCACCAACTAATGACTGGATAAAGAAGATGTGGTATATATATACAATGGAATACTACTCAGCCATAAAAAGGATAAAATCACCCCATTCACAACAGAATGGATGGACTTGAGGGTCTTATGTTAAGTGAAATAGGCCAGATAGAGAAAGACAATCTCTGTATGACTCCACTCATATGTGCAAGTTAAACACATAGACAAAGAGAACAGATTAGTGGCTACCAGGGGAAAAGGGAGACGGGGGGCGGGCACGAAGTGTGAAGTGGTGCACCTACAACATGACTGACAAACAATAATGCAAAACTGAAATTTCACAAGGTTGTAAACTGTCATAATTTTAATAAAAAGTTAAAAAATATTGCATTAAAGCATATTTATCTTTAATACTGAGATTTCGAGTGTCTCATTAAATTTTGTGCTGAGGCAAGTATCTTCATTTGTGTCACTCTAGTCCTGGCCCTGGTCCCTAGAATAAGGTGGGTTACAAAATAAATAGTGATTGTTACTACTGTTATTATTACATGAAGTCTAGATTGTCAAAACCATAATATCAATGAGACCTGGCTACATTCTGCTATCATGGTCTCCATGGCTGCTGAAACCTATGTGCAGGTGAGTATGTGTTTGCGTGTGGATTCCTCTGCAGAAACTGAAGGGATGGCAAGAAAATGTCTCCATTCTCACCCTATTATCCATTAGAAAGAGGAAACTCTGTTTGGGAAAAGCTTGAGAAAGCATTCCCCATAAGAATGCATATTTTCTTGTGACACCATACACTGGAATAGATAGTCACCCACCAGTCCAAAGGCTCCCCGTTCCTCCAGGAGACTCAAGGAGAAAGAGTTTGTACCAATGGACTGGCTTAGATTTATAATCTAACTTTTTCTCAATTACTGTTTCTTTTAGCCTTATTTTAAGGCTTAAAGAACTCTATTTACCCACTTTTTCATTCTATCATTTATTTATTTAACAAGCATTTTCTTAGCACCTACAGAGAACATAGAAATTGCTCACGGAAGAAGGAGACAGGGAGGAAAAAGTGACATTAGAACAGAATGTTTCAAAACAAATAGATGGTCCTGGACTGCATAAGAACAGGAAAACCATTTAATACAGAAATAAGTGTGTGAGACCATAAAGTTTTCTGGGAAATTCAGTCATATAGACTAGCTACACAGCAGTGTGTGATGTTGTGGAGAAATATGTCTGGAGGGGAAGTCAGAGGTCAGTTTATGAATGGATGTGCAGAAAATGAGAAAGATTAAATGACATTCTTCTTGTCCATTGGACCGTAGACTGCTTAAGCAATTTGGTTATTACGCACTGTGGAGAGGTCTTCTTCGTGTTTCTTCCCTGGGCTTTGACGAACTTTTTGAATATGTACATTTGTAGCTTCAGCAAATTTGAGCATTATTTCTTCAAATATTTTTTCCTGCCTTCACCACTTCTCTTTCCTGGGAATTCTGATTACATGAATATAGGCTGCCTGATGTCCCTCAGCTCACTGATTCTCCATTCAATTTTTTAAAAATAAACTTTAAAGGGTTCTAAACAATTTAGAATAGTTTTAAATGTGTGAAAAAGTTGTAAAGGTAGTATAGGGAGTCCTCATATACCCCACATCCAGTTTTCCCTGTTAGTAACATCTTACATTAGCATGGTGCGTTTATAAGCTATATTTTCTGTTTGTGTTTCACCTTGCATAGTTTCTATTGGTATGTCTTCAATTTCATTAACTTTTTCTTTGCAATATATAGTCTACTATTAATCCCATCCAATGTATTTTTCATTTAAGACTTTCTTTTTTGTCTAGAAGTTCATCTTGACTATTTTTATATTGGACATGACTCTCTTTTTTATATTCATACTTTCATCTATCTTCTTGCATATATAGAGTATATTTATAATCGTGGTTTTAATTTCCTTGTCTCCTATCCTATTATTCATGTGTATTTGTTGTTGTTCTGTTTTATTGGTTAATTTTTCTTCCCTTTATAGATATTATTTGTCTGATCTCTTTACATGCATGGTAAATTTTTTTTATGTCAGTCATTTTGAATTTTGTGATTGAGTGCTACAGTTGTCGTGTGCCTTTAATTATTTTTAAATATTATTCTGCATGCAGATAGGTTACTTGGAAGCAATTTTATTCTTTTGAGGTTTGCTATACCAGGTGGATCCAGAACCCTATAGTTTTAACATGACCTCATTACTGAGACAATATCTTTCTGAGACTCTATTCAGTATCACATGCATTTGAAGGCCTTTCTATACTTTGTCTAGGGAGAACAAACTATTCCTATCCCTGTGTGAACCCTGAGGATTGATCCGTGAGCTCCACAGTGGTTCTTTCCCCAGCTTGTGCATGTACTGATCAAACTCAAGTTTCCCAAAGGGAAACCTCTACCTATCTCCAGATCTCTCTCTCTTCAGCTCTCTCCTCTAGACACTCTGCCTTGTAAATTCTACCTACCTTGGCCTCTTTGAAACCTGAACTGAGTCTCTTAACTCATGCTTCTGGAAATGCTCTCTACTAGTAACCTGGAGCCATCAAAGAGCTTGCTTCCTTTTGTTTTTCTTCTCTCAAAGATTATCTTCCTGCTATGCCTGTGGTCCAAAGTCCATAATTCCATAGATTTTATTTTTCAATTGTTTAATGTAAAAGAGTAAACCTGGTTGCTGTTATCCTATTATGTCCATAAGAGAAAGTATTAGATATATAGAGAGAGAAATTTTAGTTCTTCCCTTCATACTAATGCCAAGAAAGAATTTAGATGTATCTTGACACTAATCAATTTTTGTTTACATTTTCTCTCAATTAATTGATGTCTATTTCTTACTTCAGACACACAGAAAAGGATCCATTATGATTTTTCCCCCGCTGGAATCCTAGGCGAAAGCAGCTAAAGTTGCATAGCGGGTAGATGTGTGCAGGTGTTGTTAATGGGAGAGAAGAGTAGACAAATAAGACCCTGCTTTGTTTTAGATGTCCTTCTTCATGCTTCGCTCTCTCCATCTGCATTACTTCAGAATCTTTGGTTGAAAGTAACTTATTTTATCTTGGTGAATTCTAGTTGTTTTTGGTGAATTGGAAAACAACACACATTCCTCTTTGATTTTAACACTGGAAACTTCTTTCTTTAATTCAAATTTATGGGTGTGAATTTATGCTGCTGAACTGTCACCATTATAATTATTCCTTGACATGTGAAGCAGTTGATTGAAATTATTTTCTCTCAGATTAGCACTATATGTAATCTGAATATATTTTCTTATGCATTTGAAATAGAGTCAATAATCAAATGAATCTGTGTAACATTGGGTAACACTAATGCTTAGATTCTATTTTGACAAACAATAAAGAATTCACATTTAAAGATAAATACAGGAAAATAACTCTCATCTCTATAAAGTGATCCTGGAAAGAAAAAAATACCATTATTTTGAGATAGTCAACTCTATTTTCTTAAACAATATTTTCCAGTTTGTTTTGTAAATGATTATTGAATGATAAATCTGGTAGGTGGTGATTTTTTTTTTCAGGAGAAAATAAGCCTAATATTGCCTTCTAATTGCATTAACTGACTTCTATGGCAGCTTCAATTTTGTCAGCAATGTTAAGAATGCATTTCTCTTTGTCTCAAAATGTTTATATCATCCAAAAGTTGAGAAAAACAAGATATTCCAGAAGCTGACCTTGTAAATCTTAGTGGATTATTAAGTAGTCTGCCAAGTTTAATTTTTAGTCAAGAAAGAAAGGTAACATTTGAGCACATTTTAATTAGCCCATTTCTCATCCATCACTGCCATTGAAGAGCTGCAAGTAGAGTTTCGACAAGTGATGCCATTTTTTCACATCTCTCTAAAGGCACGATCATTTAGATGATTCTGGTGGATAGCACAATATATTCAGAACACATTAGGCCAGGAAAGCTCTTTTTTCCCTCAATCTTTGATTTGCTTGAGTCCATATTAATAACTGCACACTGCATCTCACTCACCCTAAAATCTGTACCGCCTCTTGAAATACTTCAGAAAGTTTTCTTCTTCTGTTATGCCACCCAGCAAAGTTTTACGAAACAGCATGCTTTCATTCACAGTGTTTTCCAAAATATATCTGACAAATGCCAACAACTGAGCACAACCTGAAACATCTGTGGATTTGACCATTTATGGGGCAAAGCAATCACTTTGCATACTCTTTAAAGCCAGCTGTTCACAGGCATTAATTGCCATGTCACTTATATGCTTTGAAACAGCAGCATTTGACAATAGTGCACGTGTTAATTTGTTTACCACATCTGGTTCTTTTTCATTTGAATACTGTCTTCATGGCAGATGGCAATAGAAGAGTTGTTGAAATTACGTAGTTTAACAGGACTCTGAGTTACAATGGATACAGTACGAATTTAAGTGACTAAAGTTTTTTGTTAAAACCCACATGCAAATTTCTTCAAACTTCTGGCCAAAGAGTTATATAATCTGGGTTTTGTTTTATTTTTAGAAATATGTATGTCGACTCTACAGTGACAAAATAATTTTAAATACTACTTTCATATGTCAGATATTCGAAATATATACCATGCCTGTCTTAAATTAAAAGAGATGAAGATGCTGGTGTCTCCTCTTTCTCAAGTGATCCAAGAACATCAAAGATCCCTTGTATAGGGAGTGATTAAACGTTTCCAGTTTCCCAGTGATGGATGGTAATTAGTCTCTGGGTGGTGAACGTGATGTAGTCTACACAGAAATCAAAATATAAGGATGCACACCTGAAATTTATATGATGTTATAAACCAATGTTAACTCAATAAAAGAAAAATGAAAGCTTAATAAAAAATAATTTGCAAGAAAAAAAACATTGCCAGTTTCTAACACCCAAGACCCCTGGAACAGTATCAAAGGCTGTGAGTTTCATAGCATTTATTTGGGAACATGGAAGACCATTGTAATCTGAGAAGCAAAAGCCACACTGGTTCTCTTTTCTGCTTTTTGTAGTTTTCTCTGCAGTTTGCTTACACACACACACACACACACACACACACACACCCCTACCCTGGAGATCCAATCAACCTGGGAAAAGAGATTTAGATAAGAATTCTATCAAATATTCAGTGTCACAAAATCTCTCTGGAATTAATGTAAATCTCTAGTAGCTTCCCCTGGCCCTGCCATGACCTGACTTCTCAAGCTCTTCTATGCTCTTGATGCTTGACTTTGGCAGTCTCCTCTGTCTTACTCTATACGACAGATGGTGAATTCTCAGATTTTGTCTAATTCCTCTTCTTACCCTCGTTAAATGTTAGTGCTCCCACCAACAATGTCAGAAGACAACTACTGAGAATAGCATTTGCAGAATTGATGACAAAGGACTAATTTTATTAATATGCCTTTTTCATTAACCACACAAAATGCTGTAACATCTGTCATGTCAAAAGAAAAAAATCCCTTGCATGATCTCACAGTCCCCATGCTGCTCTCATGCCATTTCTCTACCTCTCTTTAAAGTAAATGTGTAGCTGTCTATTTTGCAGTCTGGAATTCTTTTCCTTTCATTTCTCTTGAGCCCCCTTTAATCAGGGTTTAGCCCATAGCATTTCACCAGGCAGCTCTCATCAAGGTCATCAATGACATTTATGTTGTTAAATCTAATGGTGGATTTTAAGCCCTCATTTTTCATGTTTTATAGATAGCATTTGACATAGTTGTTCACACTTCTTTCTTTAAAAACTTTCCTCACTTTGCTCCTAGGATTCCACTTTCTGTAGATTCTCCTCTTCCCACATGACCCTCTTTATTCTCTTCTCTGATTTGTCTTCAGATCTAGGATTTCTCACCTTTGCTGTGTCCCAAAGCTCAGACCTTAGACTTCTGTGAACCCTCACCTCCCAGATCATCTCATCACGGCTCATATCATAGCATATGATCTATGTGCTGAAGACTTCCCAATCTACATCTGTGGGCAACAGTTCTCAGTTTCAGATTTGTATATATAACTACCTGTTGGAAATCTTCACTTGAAGTCTAATTGACATCTCAAACTTAAATGAATGTTCAATAAAGAGGAAAATTATAAAACCTAGAAAGATCTCTTAATGAACATAAAACCACACCCTATCCCCAAACTTATAGCTTCTATAGTTCTCTTCATTTCAGCAATTTCAGGAATTTTGTTATTCTACTTGCTTTGGTCAAAAATCTTGCAGATACTCTTGTCTCCTCTCATTATTAGCAGAAGATTTTTGAGAACAGAGGCAAATCCATATACTGAATATATCTTGTCTTATGAGGATGAAGTGTGGTATCTTTCATGACAGGTGGGGTTCCAATACAATTAACTTTCCTTCAGCTAGCAGGCTGGTCCCACCAGCCACATACACTATCAGGAGATGGTGTCATACTGAGACTCAGCCTCAGCTGAAACCAAATGGAAGCTGGAGCTAAATGATATAATCCATCCACACTAGAATGGGGACAACGGAATAAAGGGAAGAGATTGGGAAGCAAACAGAAGGGATCCAACACAGCAATCAAATAAAAATAAACATAACATCCAAAAAGATGATCAACTTAATTCATAAAGTACTGTCATTAAAAAACAATGACAAGCTATATTTCATCTGCCAGATAGGTGGTCTTTTTTTTTTTTTTTTTTTGACAGGATTGAAAAGAGGCAGTACTAGGGGATAGAGGATGTGATGAAAGGAACTCCTACGTGTTGCCAGTGAAAGTAAAAATTAGCATGCCTTTGGGAAGTAAATTTTCATCAAAGTCAAAATGTACTGAACCAGATTCCACTTCAAGCAATGTAGGAATGAAATATTTATAAAGACATAGCAATATTGTTCAATTTGTTTATTGCTTCTCTGTGCAGTCAACAAAATATGGGAACAATTCAAATTTCAAAGTCCTTAAATATGGGCTAAGAAATAAATTATGGCACAATGAAATACAATGGGATTTGATTCAGCTTTTTTAAAAAAAGATTAATTAGGCACATGTGTATGGTGATGGATTATAATTAGTCTTTGGGTGGTGAACATGATGTACTCTACAGAGAAATTGAAATGTAATGACGTACACCTGAAACTTGTTATAAACCAAAGTTACCGCAATAACAAAAAGTAAAAGAAAAGAAAGAATTTCCTTCAACCAAGAGAACCTTTAGAATCTGCCTCGCTGTCCGAGCCAAGGCCACCTTCTTCCCAGGCAGCCCCCAGCCAATGACTGAGCATGGCGGGGGTACCAGGGCCTGGCCATTTCTGTCCAACATGGGGTTCCTCTAATAGGTGATCTTTACTCCAGAGCCCACTGGGTGACCAAGACTTGGTCAGACCTATCTCATGACCTGAAGGCTCTCCCTGCCCAGTCTGCTTCCTTTCCCTTTATTTTTCACAGCATTAACCCCCAATAAAGCTCTTGCACCCCTAAAAAAAGATTAAAAAATCTACATGTACTAACATGGAATTAATTTTGACAAAATGGTGAAAGAAAGTTGCAGAACAATTTTTAGAGTATGCTTCCATGAGAATTTTAAAAAGTACACATAAATTATCCAGATATTACTAAGAAATTTTCTAAAATTCAGCCATTGACCATTTCCATTGTCCGGGGCAGTAAATATCCTCTCTATATTTTCTATTTCTGATGCTTTCTCCTCTATCTCTGCCAAGCATGAAGATGGATCTGGAGCATATATTCACACATGCACACCCCCTGAAATTCTTTTTCTTTTGGAACTTTTCTAAAATTTAGGGGGAGGTAGAGGAGAAATGCAAGTCCAGAGTCCCAAAAGTTCCAGCTGTCTTCCTTGTCTCCACCTCATTTTTTAATATTTCTTATCTCCTCAGAGATAAAGACAAATTATTCCTCTTCTTTGTTAAAATTTTGTCCTTATTTTGAACATACTTCAGTTCGTCCTGTCCTTAGGGGTTCTACCCTGTAAAACAGAACTAAGGTAATTCTACCTTAAGTTGTCTAGTGAAAGATTTTTTCCAGACCGAATAGCATGATCAACTTGGGAGCAATTCTGTTGAATATCCTTTTCTCTATTTGTTTATTTAACCTATATATTTGCATATTCTTAAATTATGTACTCAAAGATATTTACCAAATGGTTAGCATTGGCTACCTATAGGACTAGGTGAGCGAGTGCGTAGCAGAACCTCTATTTATTTACGTATCACTTTTCTAAATTAAAAAATGTTTTGAAAAAAAATATTTGTGTGCCCCAGGATTTAATCCTAGTCCATATCTCCTTTCATTTGTTCTCTTCTAGTCATCACAATCACTCCAAAGGTTTAACTCCTTTGTGTGTAGAAATGGTTACAAATCCACATTTCCACTTTAGATGTTTTTTAAGCCACAGATCTCTGTATTTCCTACCAGAGATTTATTCTTTCATAGAGATATGTGTATTATCTGCCTACTACATGCTTGATGCCATGATAAGTGATGGGCACACAGCTGTTAAAGCAAAGTGACATAGTCCTTACTTTCGCACAGTTGAAAATTTTTAGAAGTGGTGTATAATAAACAATTAAATAAATGCATTTTAACATGTTGTAGGATATGCTCTCCAGAAAAACAAACACAATTATATAATTTAAAAAATAAATGGAAATCTGTATTACATTGGGTGGCCAGGGAAGTCCTTTTTGAGAGTATGATATTTAAGATGAGGCCAGATCAAGAAAAATTGGGCAGCCATGTGAAAAGTAGCTTCCAGGCAGAGGGAAGCAGGTGGAAAAATCTGAGTTGGGAAAGTGCTTGCTGTGTTTTAGAAATGGAAAGAGAGCTGTGTGGTTTCGGCATGGAATTGAGGAGTGATGTGCCATAAAATAATCTGGAAACGAGCACAGGAACTTGGTCACAGCAATCTTAGACCAAAAGGAGATTTTGGACTTTGTCTTAAAAGAAATGGGACTTATTGAAGGGATTTAAGTAGATTAGGGATGTATTTTGGTATATATTTTTTAAAATTCTCTTAGTTGTATTACTTATGCTGTAAAAAGAAGGGTAGAAGCAGATCATTAAGAACGCATAAGGTATTTAAGTTTTCCTATTAGCCTTCTCCAATTTACATTCCAGAAATCTGGATGTATCTTTGACTTCTCTGTTCCCTTCACTTGCTCTACTATTCTGTGATCAAGTTCTTTTGTTTGTTTTTTGTTTTGTTAAAGATTGGCCCTGAGCTTACATCTGTTGCCCATCTTCCTCTTCTTTTCTTCTCCCCAAAGCCCCCCAGTACATAGTTGTAGATTCTAGATGTAGGTCCTTCTAGCCCTGCTATGTGGGTTGCTGCCTCAGCATGGCTTGATGAGTGGTGCTAGGTCCATGCCCAGGATCCAAACTAGAAAAACCCTAGGCCTCCAAAGTGGAGTGTACGAACTTAACCACTTGGCAATGGGACCAGCCCTCTACGATCAAGTTTTGATAATTTTAGAATCTTAATATCTCTCATGGGTATAATTTCTTCTTCTTCTCTAACTTTATTGCCTTACCTTAAGGCTTCGTAATCTTTTATCTGGACTCTTATAGTACAATAGACTTCTTAACACATTTCTATGGCTACTATCATGCATATTAACACTGATCGTGCAAACCAATGCCTTAGTCATCTTAATAAAATAAACATTTAAACATGATACTTCACTACTTATATCATCATTGGATGTCCACAATAAAATACATATATTTATTTAAGTAGGAAAAATGTCTTTTATTGATAATGCCACTTCTAGTAGCATCTATATACATGCCACTCAGGGCAGGAGATCCTCCTGGGTCCTGGGTGAATCTCCTCTTCTGCTTTCCTGGACGGGATATAGATTTCTGTCTTTGGCTCTCAGCTAATATTCAGAAGCTTTGTCTTACCCGGATGCAACATACAATCATTCCACATATACACAAACAGCAGATTCTCATAAAAATAACGAGGCTGCTCATACACCTCAATGAAACGGATGAAGCCATTTCCACACATAGAAATCTGTTTTGAATTTTATTACTTCTTGGAAAGAATTAAATTCAGATTTTTCTGTTGATTATTAATTATTTCGAGTAAGCTTAAGGGTCCTGACAATTAGAGAGCAGGCGGGGAGGGAGTATTAAAGGAGAAATAGAGTCAGGATTCAGAAATGGGACTTGTGAGGCAATGACAAAGCTTTACTTGTTATACAGGGCTTAATAGACTACTCCCGCTCTTAAGCTGTACACACCCTAGTTTTATTCATTCATGACCTGATTTATTTTTAACATCACACAGCAATACTTTAAAAATTTTTTTTCAAGACCACTCTGAAAATCAGCCTAAGGCTGTAATATCTTGCAACAGAACATTTAAAAGGTAAAAGATTTATACGATCTGAAGGCAAACCAGAGGATATAGAAGATTTAAAGAGAGATTCCAGCCTAGGTAAACTTGAATACATCTTTCTCACAGACTTTCTGCTCCCTCCTCTCAGAGTCTGTTTTCAGCATTTTGCCATAAAGTTCAATGTTAGGGGCGTATAGGAAATGCCAAATTCCCTAATTCCTCTTTCCTAAAGGTTATGTTGTAAACTTGGACCTTATTTGTTTTTCCTATTTAAAATCAAATTTTCTCAACGTATTGAAACATTAAGTTACTCTAATGCCCAGTTTAAAAATCAAAGGGAACCGAAAATTAGAGTTGGCAATGATCTGTGAATGACAGTAATGAGTGTGGGGGAGATGAAGAACATGAACTTTTCAAAGTGCCTTAAAAATGACATTGTTATTTAAAGTGCTGATCACTTAGTGATTTTTTTTTTTAAATATGATTTTCTTGCTTCACCAAGAGAAGATTAAGCTGAGCTTTTAATCACAGTCTTTCCTCTAAAGCACTGGAATTATCCTCTTTGTTCAGTCCATGCCCAGCTGCTGCCCTACTAAGCCCCATAAACTTGGCTTCACAGCTGTGCCGGCTGTTCCAGATTTTGGAGTCAGAATTTTCTTCTCAGAGTCTTGGTGATTTTGCCTCAGATTTCAGGTGAACATTCTCTTAATCTATAGTTGAAAAGCATTACTTTTTGTGAAAATCACATGCAAATATGTTTTGGTATTTTACTTTTTGTTTTGCTTGTTTTTTTTGTGTGGGGGGTGTGGCTGTGATTTTCACATTATTGGAAATATCTAAAACAATGTACTAGCTTCTTAAAGAAGGCTCAGAGTATATGAAAAGGTGCTCAACATTGTTAAACATCAGGGCAACACAAATCAAAACCACAATGAGATATCACCTCACATCTGTTAGGATGGCAATTATCAAAATCAAAAGATAACAAGTGTTGGCTAGAATGTGGAGAAATTGGAACCCTTCTACACTGTTGGTGGAAACATAAGATGATGCAGCCACTATGGAAAAAAATTAAAAATAACTACCATATGATCCAGGAATCCCATTTCTGGATATGTTTCCAAAAGAATTGAAATCAGAATCTCAAAGGGATATCTGCACCGCCCTGTTCATTATAGCATTATTCACAATAGCCACAATGTGGACACCATCCAAATGTCCGTCGAACTCATAGAGGCAGTGAGTAAAATGGTGGTTGCTAGGGGCTGGAGCAAGGAGAAATGGGGAGTTGTTTTTCAAGGGGCATAAAGTTTCAGTTAGAAAAATTAACAAGTTTTAGGGATCTGTTGTATCACATAGTGTCTATAGTTAACAGTACTCTGTTGTGCACTTAAAAAATTTGTTAAAAGTGTAGACCTCATAGTAAGTGTTCTTACCGCATGCACATGCAAACACACACAAACAAAAGGGCATGAGGAAAATTTGGGAGGTGATGGATATATTTCTTCCCTTGATTGAGGTGATGATTTCACAAGTGTATTCATATGCCCAAACTCATCGAATTGTATACATTAGATACGTGCAGTTTTCTGTATATCAGTTATACTTTGATAAAAATGTTTAAAAGAAAAGTTCAGGAGATACGAAGCTAAATGGGCTGATATTTCCAGTGACCAAGTAAAGCCAAACATGAGTGTTTTAAAATAATTCTATTCCAGTCCTCAGCTATCTCCAGCTGGCCTGGACAGTAACCAAGGGCATGAATAAATTGATCTCTGTCTTTGGCACATCACTCTAGAATCCAAAGTCAGTTCTGTTTTCGCACTTATCTTGGGCCAGTCTCACTGACATTTCTTTCTCTACCCCTTTCCTTCACTGAGCTTCCACTCACACAGAAGAGTCTGGTGCACCCCTTCTCTTTCCAGTTTCTCACTTTTGTCCTCTCAGAGTACATCTTGTGCTCTGAATCGTTTCCCAACCTCTCCCAAAAAGCAAAATTAAGTTGTCTTTTGTTTTATCCTGTAAGTGGTCTATTTAGTACAATGCCAGGTAATCTTATAAACACACCCCATAAGCAATGAAATTGATGCATGACATCAGTTTACAGTGTTTATTCCCTGTTTTAACGTTACATTTGTGCTATTTAGTCATTTACTAGATTGTTAGTTCCTTTAGGGCAAAATTATGTCTTATTCATCTTTCTGTCATGAAAATTAAGCAATTAGTTGCCTGTCAAATGTAAATTCTAATCTGAACTAGACATTTGAGCTTCACTGGGACTTGTGCTATCCTAAACCAAACTTTGGTATTAAAATAACAATTAAAAAGAAATTTACAAAATGAAAGAATTATCAATAGTCACAAACTTCACCCCTTCCCTGACTTCTTAGAGAAAAAAATATTTGTTGCTTCGGGTCCAAAATTTTACTTTGTTGATTGGGTTGACCAGACTGAGTACAGCCATAACCGAAAAGATCTGAAATGGGATAGATTGATTTTCCCTGGCAAGATCTGAGAGTCGGTAGACAGGTAAAAGTTAATTACAGGAGCTGGAGTAGGCGTTTACTAGACAAAAATCAGCAAATTCTGAGTTTTAGAGAGATTTTATGTGCAGTTTAGAAGATTCAAAAAGAAAAAAGCCAGACTAGAATCCTTATCTGACATTTGTGAGATTTAAGTCAAAAGTCACATTGCTTTTCAAGGCTTCTTTTCTTTTCTATTTGTGTTCAAATAAAATTTTATTTATAGAAACAAGAGGTGGGGTAGATTTGATCCAAAGACAATAGTTTGCCAACCCACCATCTAGAGGGAACCAAACACTCATCACAAAGTAGATTAGGTGATCTATCAGCTTACTTCTAACTCACAAATTTTATGAATCTGCACTTTTCTGGTTAAAGACTCAGCCAAAAGACATTCTGGGGCAACATGGACACGGACTTTGAGGGCATTTTGCTCAGTGAGATAAGTCATGCACAGAAAGACTAACACTATATAATATCACTAATATGTGAATCTAAAATAGTTGAACTCAACAATAGATAGTAGAATGGTGGTTATCAGGAGCTGGAGGGATGGGACGAATTGAGGAGATGTTGTTAGAGGATACAAACTTGCAACTAGAAGATAAATAAGTTCTTGGGGTTTATTTTCAGTATTGATGTTTCTTTTGCATGTTGTTGTATGCAGGAAACAGACTTACAAACACATACATTTTATGTGGTAATTCAATCTCTGTGGCAAGGACACTGGTGACAGTAGGAGGTGATCATTTTGTGGCCCTCGAATCATACCACATAGGTGACCATGTAAACCTGGTTCAACTTACCTTAAAGGCCTTCTGATATATTTTACACATTTATTAAGAAATAATTTAGTTCAGAGATATTCATTTCATGAATAAAATATTTGTAAACTTTATATTTACTGTACAGGTATTTTATATAAAGGCTATATTTTGCTAAATAGCATACTTTATATGCTATATTATTTTTCTTTTTACAAAATCAATATATGTATACTATAATTTTTAAAAAACAATGTAAAGAATGTGATGTCATAGAAAGATACTTAGTCTTTGTCCCTGGTTCCTGGCATAGATCTCCTAAAAGCTTTGGAATTTCCTGAGTGATGAGGGTAATAGGATCATCTTTTGTTCTAAGGAGGCACTCTTGATTAGCCCCTAGATAGCTTCAGGGTGGTGGCTGGTCTCCAGAAAGACCCAGTTTTAATTAGACGCTTAGAACTTTTAGCCTCACTCCCCAACCTCCAGGAAGCAGAGAGAAGCTGGAGATTGAGTTACTCATCAATGGCCAACGATTTAATCAATCAGGCTTCTGTAATGAAAAGCTAATAAAAACATGTAATGATGGGATTCAGTGAGTTTTTGAGTTGTCAAACACATCCACGTGTCAGGATGGTAATGCACCCCAACTCTGTAGAAATAGAAGCTCCTGTGATTGGGACCCTTCAAGACTTAGCCCTATATACTTCTTCATTTGGTTGCTCATTTGTATCTTTTATAATAAACCAGTAAACATAAACAAAGTACCTTCCTGAGTGAGTTCTGTGAGTTATTTTAGCAAATCATCACGCCTGAGGAGATAGTTGTGGGAACTTACAAATTAAAGCTGGTCTGTCAGAAGTATGGTGGCCTAGGACTCGTGATTGGCATCTGAGATGGAGGCAGTCTTGTGGCACTGAGTCATTAAACTTGAGAAGTCTGACACTAACTTTGGGTAGTTAGTATCAGAACTGAATTGAATTGTAGGACACTCAAGTAGTGTCAGGATTGGTATTGGTGTCAGGAGGGAAAAACAACTCTGAGAGTCAGAAAATAGGAAAATTAAAATACTCACAACCTCTCTCACACCCTAGATATGCAATTAAGATACATAGATAGATATATAGATACACACAGATATTTACTTTTTCATCAAACACACACATTCACATATTCACACAAGCAGGCAAACAGTTTTATAATACATTAAAATCATAGTGTTACTGAAAGCTCGGTCTCTGAACTTGGTGCCAATCCAAATAAGGAGAACAGAGTTTTGGGTGACAAGGAAAAAAACAGTTTTATTATTTTCTTCACCAGGTAAAGGGAATACCAGCTGGCTAATGCATTAGGAATTGCTGGCTTCCAGTTAAGAAGTGGGTAAAGTGTTTTAAAGCTTTGCTGCTTGTAGGGAGGGGGAGCTTGTGACCTTGCTGCTCAGCACTTTCCTAGCAGACTGCATTTGGTCTTGTGAGGCTGCTTGCAAAGATGGGGATAGAGAGATAAGGGAAGCTGCAGATGGGTGTCCTTGGTTGTCTGCCTCTGTGGTGGATAGTGGATTCTGGTGCCAGGAAGCTGAGGAGTTGGAGCCTGGGAAGTTCCAGTTTCTTGATATTCTCTGGACATCAGTTTCCCTGTAATAAACTTCAAGGACCTGTGATTAGCCAAAACTTTAGTGTGAGCCCAGTGTGAGGCCACCTGGTCTTTAACAATTTGTAACTTCCTTTTGGTTGTAAAGCTGAGGGAGTCAAAGGTTTGAGAGACAGATGTTTACATATGAATGTAAATAATGCAGGGAATGGGGGTGAGTGCTTTTGGTTTTAATCCCCTATGTGCTAGGTTCAATGCAGGGGAACTGATATCAGGGTGGTACTAATTAAAAGCCTATAACAACAGTATACAGATCTTTTCATTATCAACGTATAGTTATTGAAAATATTTTCTTTAATAGAATAGGATGCCATTTTATTGATATACATAATTAATTTAGCTAATGTCAATCATTACACTTCAAGATATCATGAGCAGTCATTTTAGTATCTTGTGAATGTAACAGCTTAGGACAAACTATATTAAGAAAACATAATCTCACCACAGGCGTATGTAGCAAAAAGTAGCAAGTTGTAACTGTATATAACTCTTTTTATTTTCTTTCCAACTAAAATGAGACTTGAGATGATGATTTCTGTGAAATATAACTAATAATACTAAAAACATTTCTTATCTAAATCCTGAAGTTACTGTGTTCCAAACTAACTTTTAGAGATTCCTTTATTAAATCAAGCTTCATTGTAACAAAATTTTTAATTTATTTGAAATGGAACACATAGAAGGATTTTGGATGACTAAATCTTTGGATAAGCTGAGATATTCTCTTAAAAGAGACAAAAGAAGTATAAATTAAATTCCTCATATAAACTAAAATCAATAGGATTCTGTCAGGCTGAATTAAGTAATATTGTATTATTAACTTCAAACATTATCTAGTGTGGTTAAATGATTTTATTTATTTTTTTATCAGAGGTTTTTTTCCCTTATACATAAGAGTCTAGAGTCATATAACTTTTTGGCATTAGAGGGACCTTAGATATTAATCAAATAATACATAGTTTGGAATGTAAACTCCTTCGGGATGAATACTGAATTTTCTTCATCTCTATATCAATACATTGACTTACCCAAGTGTACTTAATTTTTTAATTTAATTGAATTGAGAATGAGGAAACTGTGTCCCAAGAAGTTAAGTGATTGTTCAATGACTAATAGAAACTTAGATGTAGCTAGACTTTATAATTTTTTTTTAACTCTTAGACAATTAGTAGTACTTATGCCAGACTTTCTCTCTACACATAAATTTCTTTAATAATGGAAATGTATTAAATATGGCAGCTCTGACATAATGGAATTACATAGTACTATGGATTAACTTATATCTGGGGTTCCATACTGAAATGCAGGTTGGAACAGGTAAGGTAAGTGAGAGAACATGGCCAGTGTTGAGTGCCTAAGTATGCATTGAGTAAATGGATGGGATTGTGATAAGCTGAATAACTCAGGTCCTGTCTAAATAAGGCTTCTACTTCTCAGCTTCAGGAAATATTAGAGGTTTATTACTTCTGGAGGTGGAGAAGAAATTGTCTCTTGCTCAATACTCAAAACAGACACGAGGCAGAGTTTGATTGCCATTGAAGGAAAGGTTCAGGGATGCAGACAGACAAAACCCAAATTCCAAGGCTCATGAACACAGAACTTTTCTAAGACTGAGGCTGAACCAAAAGAGTAGAAAAGATCTCCTCTGTACACAGATGTTTATAGCAGCTTTATTTATAATTGCCAAAACTTGGAAGCAACCAAGACATCCTTCAGTAGGTGAATGGATAAATAAACTGTGGTACATCCAGACAATGGACTATTATTCAGTGCTAAAAATACATGAGCTATCAAATCACGAAAAGACATGCAGGAACTTTAAATGAATATTACTAAGTGAACAATGTCAATCTGAAAAGCCTATATACTATATGATTCCAATTACATGACATTCTAGAAAAGAGAAAACTAGGGAGACAGTGGAAAGATCCTGGGGTTGAGACAAGGATGGGGGTCAGGAGGGACGAATAGGCAAAGCACGAGCATTTCTAGGGCAATGAAAATACTCTGTATGATATCACAATGATAGACACACATAGTCATAAATTTGTCCAAATCCATGTCATGTACAACACCAAGGGTGAACAGTAATGTAACTATTGACTTTGAGTATGATGTATCAGTGTAAGTTCATCAGTTGTAACAAATTTAACACTCTGATAAGGGATGTTGATAATGGAGGAAACTATGCATGTGTCGGGGCAGGGGGCGTATGAGAAATTGCTGTACCTTCCCCTCAATTTTGCTACAAACCTATAAATGCTCTAAAAATAATAAAGGTTAAAAAACTCAAAAAAAAAGAATTATTAAGAGAAGTTCTTCAGACAGAAATGTTATCAAGGAAGCTAAATAAATGTAGGCAAAGAAATTAACAGAGCTAGAAAAGGCAAAATACAAAAGTAATTATAATCAATAAATTATTTTAATTATAATATAAATAATTGGTAGACTACACAAATATTATAAATATATATTATGGATTTATACATACATAAAAATAAAACACTTGGCAACAACAGTACCAAAAATGGTGGCTCTAAGATTCTTACTCTATGTGGAAATGGTATGATATTATTTAAAATTACACTGTGATAACCACAGAACAGTGCTTCTCAGCTTGGTATGATTATTCCTCCAATCCCCTCTCCACAGGCACACAGGACATTTGGCAATGTCTGGACATTTGTGGTCATCACAATTGAGGTGTGCTACTGAGTCTAGTGGGTAGAGTCCGGGGATGTGTTATACATCTTACAAAGCAGAGGACAGGTCCCTACAACAAAGTGAGAATTGTCTGACTCAAAAATGTTGAGGGCTGAGGGTGAAAAACTCTGTTCAAGAATTATTACCAAAAAAATTTTTAATTGCCATATCTAATAAACCAATAGTGGAGATAAAATGAAATATGAAAAATTATACCCAGTTAATCCAAAAAAGTCAGGAAAAGAGAACAGATAGGACAAATAGAAAACAACAGGCAAAATGGTAGTTTTAAGTCCAACTGGAATTGCATTAAACTATATTAAGATGTAACTTAATTTACATTAAAAGTGAATGTTCTATACACCCTCAATTAAAAGGCAAAGATTTTCAGATGGATAAAAGAGCAAAATTTAAATATATGCTATATGAAGCAATATAAATGTCAATACACAAATTAATTAAAAATAAAATAATGGGAAAATATGTTCCATGCAAGCATTAATAAAAAACAAAGTGGTATGGTCATAAAAATAATAGACAAAGTAGACTTACAACAAGGAATATTACCAGGTAGAAAGAGGGGCATTACATGACAATACAGAGTTTAATTCCTAAAGAAGACACATGATCCCAAATGTGTATCCACCTAAAAAGAGAGTTTAAAAATATGGGAAGCCAAAATGATAGGACAAAATGAGAACTAAACAAATCAACAATTATAGTTGACCAAATCAATACCTCAGTCTTAGTAACCAATAAAGTGTATGAAAAATCTGTAAAAATATAGACAAGCTAAGTAATACTATCAACTAATATGATCTAATTGATATTTATAGAAAATTTTCCATCAAGAACTGAGTGCACATTCCTTTCAAATGCACGTGGAACATTCATCATGATAAGCAGAATTCGAGGTCTTAAAAAAAAACAAATTCAAAATGATATAAATAATACAACTAACCAATGGGACTAAAATAAAAATAAATAACTAAAAAACACTTCTAAATAATGCATGGATCAAAGAAGATCCTAGTAGAAGAAATCACTAGGGAAATTAGAAAATAATTCAAAAGACAGTGAAAACACAACAGATCAATATTTTACGGACTCAGCTAAAGTAGTGCTTTGAGAGAAATTTATAGTACTAAATGCTTATATTAGAAAAGAAAAAGGTCTCAAATCAGTAATCTTATATTCTGCACTAGGAAACTAGAAAAAGAAGGGCAAATTAAACCCAAAGCAAGCAGAGGGAATAAAACAGTAAAAATAGGGACAAAAAGCAATGAGATTAAAAATGAGAAACCAAAAGAGAAAAATCAGGAAACAAAAGACTGGTTATTTGTAAAAATGAATAAAATTGATAAGCCTCTGGCTTGATTGATCAGGAAAAAAATGAAAGAATACTAATATTATAAATGTCAGGAAAAAATGGAAGAATGTCACTACAAATTATCTAGACATTTAAAAGGTAACAAGGAAATATTATGAAAAACTTTGTGTCAATAAATGTGATAAGTTACATGAAATACAGAAATTTTTTGAAAGTCACAAATTAGCAAAGATCACATAAGAAGAAATATATAACCTGAATTGCCTTTGTCTACTAAATAAATAAATTGCCCTTATCATTAAAAATCTTTCCTTCCTCTCTCCCCCAAAACAATAACAATAGCTCTATGCCAAATGGCATCACTGGTGAATTCAAACAAACATTTTAGGAAGAAATGATACCAATTCAATGCAGACATCTTTCCACTATACTGTATACTTATTAATTACAAAGGGAAAAATAAAAACTTTCCAGCAGAGTAATCTGACTGACACTGTCTTAACCAAGTGATTGATTAAAGTTAACATTACTGGTAATAGGACAAATCCACGTCGTGTGCATCTTCATGTGATGCACCAAGAGCAAAACATCTCATCTGTGGTACTCCTGCAAAACATACATAATAGAATTGAGTCCCATTCTACAAGACTACTGGATTATCCTGTGCAAAACTGTCAATGTCATAAATGACCACAAAAACCTGAAGAAATCAACACCTCAGTTTAACGTACCTGAAATGAAATTTAATTTTTCTCCCTAAACATGTTCTTCCAACTGATTTTCTTTTATTATAGATAGTGGCAATGCCACATCCACAGTCACAGAGATCAATCAGAGGATGGCATTTTATTGACAACCATATTCATTAGCACTCTAAGTTAATGAATTACTACTTTGCAACGTTTTTCTCTGAAATATCATTCAAATCCACTCTTTTTAAAACAATTTTATTGAGATATAACTCAATTCATGTATCATACAATTCACCTATTGAAAGTGTAAGATTCAATGGGTTTTAGTATTTTTACAGAGTTGTGCAACCATCATCACAATTTTGGAACATTTCATCACTCCACCAGAAAAACAGTGTCCATTAGCAATCATTCCACACTCTCCTCTCAACCCTCCCTTTCTTGGGCAAACACTAATCTACTTCCGTTTCTATAGATTTGTCTCTTCTGTATAGTTACATAAATGAAATCATACAACATGTACTTTTTCTTTTTTTTGACTCTCTTCTTTAGTGTAGCATAATGTTTATACACGTTGTCGCTCATCCCAGCATTTTCTCAGTTTTTCTTTTCAGATAATATTCTCGCTCATACCAGCACTTTCTCATTTTTTCTTTTCAAATAATATTCCCTTCTATAGATATAGCACATTTTGCTTATCCATTCATCAGTTGTTGGACATTTTGGTTATTTATTATAGTTTTTGGCTATTATGAATGATAGTTTTACGAACATTCATGTACAAGTGTTTGTGTGGACGCATGTTTTCATTTCTCTTGGGTATATACTGAGGATTGGAATTTCTGGATCATATGGTAAGTCTATGTTTAATGTTTGCAGAACTACCAAGTGTTTCTCCAAAGTGACTGCACCATTTTACATGCCTGCTAGCAATGTATAAAGATTCCAGTTTCTTCACATCTTCACCAACATTTGTCATTATCTGTCTTTTTGATTATCACTATCCTAGTAGGTGTGAAGTGATATTTCTCCAAAGAAGGTATACAAATAACCAGTGAACACATGAAAAGATACTCAACATCATTAGTCAATGCAGAAATGCAAATCAAAAGCACCATGAAATGTCTATCCAAATAATTTTTCTGATGTTTTAATTGAGTTATTTATATTTTAAAATACAATAATAAAATTATTATTAATAATTAATAATATTAATTAATAATAAAATTATTGCATTTTAAATGTTCTTCGTATATTCTTAATATAAGTCCCTTATCAGATGTATGATTTGCAAATATTTCCTCTCATTTTGTAGGTTATCTTTTTACTTTCTTGATGGTATCATTTACCATCCACTTCTTTTTATTCCTACAGTAACTATTTGAATTCAGGTCCTTATTATCTGGATCATTTCTGAATTGTTGTGTACATTCCAAATGGCCTCTTGTCTTCAGTTTGTATCCTCTTACATCAATCCTTTACATAGCTGTCAGCTGTTCTCCAAAACCAAACATCAGATGGTCATTTCTTCCTCACGAACGATCTGTGGCTTCTCTTTGTGCCTAGGATAAATCTTAATTCTATAAAAATGGCACCAAACACCTTTAAATACTGTCTCCAACCTAGAAGTTTAGCATTATCTCAGATATCAATGCCCTTCTACTCCCGTGAACCTTGAGCTCCCAACCCCCCTGCCCAATTTTTAGGTTGTTTTACAATTACTTCTATACTTCTGTACTTCTGCTCACGTCTGAAACATCTTTCTTTTCTTCCATCTCAACTGCCAAATCTGTACTTGTCCTTTAGGCCATACTTGGAAATCAACTCCTCTGGAAAGCCTTTTTCTAGTCATATGTCCCCAGCATAATCATAGCATTTGTTTCATTGTCTCACGAAAATGGAATGAAAATGCTCTAAGGGTTAAATATTATAGTTAATGATGAATCTGTTCCACTAGTTAAGTTACTTTCTTATGTAGTAAGACCATAAACCATTATATGTATTCCATATCCAAAATGTATTGCATATACCGGGCACATGTTTGTTTAGTGAATAAATATGAAAATTAAAATTTTAAAAGAGATCATTTAGAATTTGTTTGTCACATTATGAAATAATGACATACTTTATGAAGAGATTAACTGCACAGTGGTTTTCATCTGTTTACTTTTTTGTTTTCACGTTGCCATATCGTGGGGAAAATTTCATTATATTTTAGAAAAGAATTTATTTACAGACTAATTCCAGGACACCTGTATCAACGTGATTGGTACATCTATATTACCACTTCTATAATGTTACTTTGTAATCCATATTATCAGTGGATCTGATTCCAGAAATAAGATGCTCTGCTTTATTTCTTTTTTCCTCATCAATTTGCATCAATGGAAAATGCCACATTTTTCATCTTACACTTTTTTAGCCTCAATTTCTTTACCAGTAATATAATGCTATCAGATCAGATGATTTCTACTGTTCCATTTAATTCCTGATATGTGTCATGTGCTGGACATTTGTATAAGATCTCTGGCAGCAGCCACAGATTTTTACTGTTATTTTCCTCATTTACATTTGCCATCAGCATTTAAATTTCAGCTCCTTATTTAATGGAAATATGGTTCAGATGTTTCAGCTCTTTCAAGATGGTGGTGGCTTTTGCTTTTGGAGAACCTAGCAGGATATGCATAAAATTTCCACAATGGTAAAGCTGAGCTAGTGATCCGTTCATAGCCTCTGACTAGTTGCTGATAAGAATTTGTGAATATTTTAAACATATTCCATTCATACTTTTTCTTCCCCTTGAATTCCCAATGTGATCTTTCTTTTTCTGCCTTTACATGGAAAGTGAATGCCGATGAAAAAAATTTATTTGACTCTATAAAATTATTTTTATTTTTTCTTGCTTCATTCATTTTTAACCTATACTTTTTCACATTGTATATGTCAATTTTCTAATATCTCCCATCTACACTAACATAATTAACTCTAGTTGATTTGTTAGGATGCAATATTTCCTTT